>NC_143047.1:32682500-32687500 GCF_057628025.1 Oncorhynchus mykiss
TTTATCTATCTCTCACGCTGGCATTTTAATCTTGCTCAAAGCAGAGGCTAGTGTCTAAAGCTGTGATCCTTCATTCAAATGATTCTCTTTTTAGAGGGAATTATACCTGAACAAAGCTACAATACAGGACTCCTCAAACAACCATAACACTGTCTGTTAATACAGTAGGTAGAGGGGGGAGGAGAGGGGTGGAGAAGGGGAGGAGAGGGGAGAAGGGGAGGAGACGGGAGAAGGGGAGGAGAGGGGAGGAGAGGGGAGAAGGGGAGGAGACGGGAGAAGGGGAGAAGGGGAGGAGAGGGGAGAAGGGGAGGAGACGGGAGATGGGGAGAAGGGGAGGAGAGGAGAGGGGAGAAGGGGAGGAGAGGGGAGAAGGGGAGGAGAGGGAAGGGGAGGGGAGAAGGGGAGGAGGGGAGAAAGGGAGGAGAGGGGAAAAGGGGAGAAGAGGAGGAGAGGAAAGGAGAGAAGGGGAGGAGAGGGGAGAAGGGGAGGAGAGGGAAGGAGAGGGGAAAGGGGGGAGAAGGGAGAAGGGGAGGAGAGGGAAGGAGAGGGGAAAAGAGGAGGAGAGGGGAGAAGGGGAGGAGAGTGGAGAAGGGGAGGAGAGGGAAGGAGAGGGGAAAAGGGGGGAGATGGGAGAAGGGGAGGAGAGGGAAGGAGAGGGGGAAAGGGAGGAGAGGGGAGAAGGGGAGGAGAGGGGAGAAGGGGAGGAGAGGAAAGGAGAGGGGAAAAGGGGAGAAGAGAGGAGAAGGGGAGGAGAGGGGAGGAGAGGGAAGGAGAGGGGAAAAGGGGGGAGATGGAAGAAGGGGAGGAGAGGGGAGGAGAGGGAAGGAGAGGGGAAAGAGGAGGAGATGGGAGAAGGGTAGGAGAGGGAAGGAGAGGGGAAAAAGGGAGGAGAGGGGAGAAGAGGAGGAGAGGAAAGGAGAGGGGAAAAGGGGAGGAGAGGGAGAACGGGAGGAGAGGGGAGAAGGGGAGGAGAGGGAAGGAGAGGGGAGAAGGGGAGGAGAGGGGAGAAGGGGAGGAGAGGAAAGGAGAGGGGAAAAGGGGAGGAGAGGGGAGAAGGGGAGGAGAGGGGAGAAGGGGAGGAGAGGGGAGAAGGGGGAGATGGGAGAAGGGGAGGAGAGGGGAAAAGGGGAGGAGAGGTGAGAAGGAGGGGGAGATGGAGAAGGGGAGGAGAGGGGAGAAGGGGAGGAGAGGGGAAAGGGAAGGAGAGGGGAAAAGGGGGGGAGATGGGAGAAGGGGAGGAGAGGGGAGAAGGGGAGGAGAGGGAAGGAGAGGGGAAAAGAGGAGGAGAGGGGGAGGAGAGGGAAGGAGATGGGAGAAGGGGAGGAGAGGAAAGGAGAGGGGAAAAGGGGGGAGATGGGAGAAGGGGAGGAGAGGGAAGGAGAGGGGGAAAAGAGGAGGAGAGGGGAGAAGGGGAGGAGAGGGGAGAAGGGAGGAGGAGGGGGAGAAGGGGAGGAGAGGGGAGAAGGGGGAGATGGGGAAGGGGGAGGAGAGGGAAGGAGAGGGGAAAGGGAGGAGAGGGGAGAAGGGGAGGAGGGGGGAGAAGGGGAGGAGAGGGGAGAAGGGGAGGAGAGGGGAGAAGGGGGAGATGGGAGAAGGGGAGGAGAGGGGAGAAGGGGAGGAGAGGGGAAAGGGAAGGAGAGGGGAAAGGGGGGAGATGGGAAGAAGGGGAGGAGAGGGGAGAAGGGGAGGAGAGGGAAGGAGAGGGGGAAAAGGGGGGAAGATGGGAGAAGGGGAGGAGAGGGGAGAAGGGGAGGACATGTTTGGTTTATTTCTCTTTCTATGGTCTATTGACTCCTATCTTCTCCTTGGGCCCTGTGAACTCATTGGACTACCCTGTCTCTCTCTCTCACTCTCTCTCACACACACATACCTTTCCCATGGCACACACCCATTTACTGCCCTTCACACACGTTATCCCTCTTGCAGCCCAAACACTCTTCTCCCTTCCTACAAACACACCCTTACACCCTTGAACACACACACACATACATTGCCAAAATCCAGAAGCTGGAAGCTGGAAAATCTTTCAAACTCAGAAGAGAGAGAGAGAGAGAGGAAACGAGAAAGCGATGGAGGGAGGCCCTGACTGGAAAAGACGACTCAGGAAAAGAGAGAGAGAGGAAAAGAGAGAGAGATGGAGGGAGGCCCTGACTGGAAAAGACGACTCAGGAAAAGAGAGAGAGAGGAAAAGAGAGAGAGATGGAGGGAGGCCCTGACTGGAAAAGACGACTCAGGAAAAGAGAGAGAGAGGAAAAGAGAGAGAGATGGAGGGAGGCCCTGACTGGAAAAGACGACTCAGGAAAAGAGAGAGAGAGGAAAAGAGAGAGAGATGGAGGGAGGCCCTGACTGGAAAAGACGACTCAGGAAAAGAGAGAGAGAGGAAAAGAGAGAGAGATGGAGGGAGGCCCTGACTGGAAAAGACGACTCAGGAAAAGAGAGAGAGAGGAAAAGAGAAAGAGATGGAGGGAGGCCCTGACTGGAAAAGACGACTCAGGAAAAGAGAGAGAGAGGAAAAGAGAGAGAGATGGAGGGAGGCCCTGACTGGAAAAGACGACTCAGGAAAAGAGAGAGAGAGGAAAAGAGAGAGAGATGGAGGGAGGCCCTGACTGGAAAAGACGACTCAGGAGAAAGTGATTTTTCCTCTAGTTGCAGTAAAAGAAGAGTTTAGGTCATAAACACTAGCACACCTCGCAGCAGGGCCTGAAGTGTGTGTCTCTGCATTCCATGGTCTGACTCAGTTAGAATCCCCCACCTTATTCAGTTTAAAGAGGCAGACCCTTTACTGAAACATGGAATTAGTCTTCACTTTTAGGTCACAGGAAACACACACTGATCTTGCTTTTCACACACCGGATGACATCATTGGCTGTGGACTTTGCGGAGCCGGGCTGTCCGATAGAACCGCAGTAATCTCTTTGTGTGTGTGTGTGGCTGTGTGTGTTTGTGTGCGTGTGTGTGTGTGGCTGTGTGTGTTTGTGTGCGTGTGTGTGTGTGGCTGTGTGTGTTTGCGAGTGTGTGTGTGTGGCTGTGTGTGTTTGTGTGCGTGTGTGCGTGTGGCTGTGTGTGTTTGTGTGCGTGTGTGTGTGTGGCTGTGTGTGTTTGTGAGTGTGTGTGTGTGTGTGGCTGTGTGTGTTTGTGTGCGTGTGTGTGTGTGGCTGTGTGTGTTTGTGTGAGTGTGTGCGTGTGGCTGTGTGTGTTTGTGTGCGTGTGTGCGTGTGGCTGTGTGTGTTTGTGTGCGTGTGTGTGTGTGGCTGTGTGTGTTTGTGTGCGTGTGTGCGTGTGGCTGTGTGTGTTTGTGTGAGTGTGTGCGTGTGGATGTGTGTGTTTGTGTGCGTGTGTGCGTGTGGCTGTGTGTGTCGCTGTGCATTTGAGTGTGTGTAAGTTTATGTGCATGTGTGTGTGTGTGTGTGTTTGTGTGTGTGAGTGTATGTGCGTGTGTGTGTGAACCACAGTAATTTCCTCCAGGCCTCGTATAGTTGGTTAGTCAGTGATATGGCAGCTAGACGGACTAAAGCAGCAGTCCCAAACCAACACTGGAGTAGACCTGGTTCCTGATGGGACTGATGCCTTAGCAAAGCCTGACTGATCCACTAGTGCTCTAGTCAAAGTGCTCTAGTCAAAGTGCTCTAGTCAAAGTGCTTTAGTCAAAGTGCTCTAGTCAAAGTGCTCTGGACAAAGTGCTCTAGTCAAAGTGCTCTAGTCAAAGTGCTCTAGTCAAAGTGCTTTAGACAAAGTGCTCTGGACAAAGTGCTTTAGTCAAAGTGCCCTGAGTCAAAGTGTTCTGGACAAAGTGCTCTAGTCAAAGTGCTCTAGTCAAAGTGCTCTAGTCAAAGTGCTCTAGTCAAAGTGCTCTAGTCAAAGTGCTACAGTCAAAGTGCTCTAGTCAAAGTGCTCTAGTCAAAGTGCTCTAGTCAAAGTGCTTTAGTCAAAGTGCTCTAGTCAAAGTGCTCTGGACAAAGTGCTCTAGTCAAAGTGCTCTAGTCAAAGTGCTCTGGACAAAGTGCTTTAGTCAAAGTGCTCTGGACAAAGTGCTCTGGACAAAGTGCTCTAGTCAAAGTGCTCTGGACAAAGTGCTCTGGACAAAGTGCTCTAGTCAAAGTGCTCTAGTCAAAGTGTTCTGGACAAAGTGCTCTAGTCAAAGTGCTCTAGTCAAAGTGTTCTGGACAAAGTGCTCTAGTCAAAGTGTTCTGGACAAAGTGCTTTAGTCAAAGTGCTCTGGACAAAGTGTTCTGGACAAAGTGTTTTAGTCAAAGTGCTCTGGACAAAGTGTTCTGGACAAAGTGCTCTAGTCAAAGTGCTCTAGTCAAAGTGTTCTGGACAAAGTGCTTTAGTCAAAGTGCTCTAGTCAAAGTGCTCTAGTCAAAGTGCTCTAGTCAAAGTGTTCTGGACAAAGTGCTTTAGTCAAAGTGCTCTAGTCAAAGTGCTCTAGTCAAAGTGCCCTGAGTCAAAGTGTTCTGGACAAAGTGCTCTAGTCAAAGTGCTCTAGTCAAAGTGCTCTGGACAAAGTGCTTTAGTCAAAGTGCTTTAGTCAAAGTGCTCTAGTCAAAGTGCTCTAGTCAAAGTGCTCTGGACAAAGTGCTCTAGTCAAAGTGTTCTGGACAAAGTGCTTTAGTCAAAGTGCTTTAGTCAAAGTGCTCTAGACAAAGTGCTCTAGTCAAAGTGTTCTGGACAAAGTGCTTTAGTCAAAGTGCTCTGGACAAAGTGCTCTAGTCAAAGTGTTCTGGACAAAGTGCTCTGGACAAAGTGCTCTAGTCAAAGTGCTTTAGTCAAAGTGCTCTAGACAAAGTGCTTTAGTCAAAGTGCTCTGGACAAAGTGCTCTGGACAAAGTGCTCTAGTCAAAGTGCTCTGGACAAAGTGCTCTGGACAAAGTGCTCTAGTCAAAGTGCTCTAGTCAAAGTGTTCTGGACAAAGTGCTCTAGTCAAAGTGCTCTAGTCAAAGTGTTCTGGACAAAGTGCTCTAGTCAAAGTGTTCTGGACAAAGTGCTTTAGTCAAAGTGCT
>NC_143047.1:32702500-32705000 GCF_057628025.1 Oncorhynchus mykiss
CTATCTCAGCTCCACAGGGAGCTGACCACACAAACACAAACACACAGTTCTTCAGTTGCAATGACAAGCCACCATCTCAGACTGATTACTGATGGAGTCCCAGAGGGAGAAAGAGAGAGAAAGAGAGATGTTAAAGAGTTTGCTATACTTAAACTCTTTCACATCATCCTTAGCTCTGGCATCTTCCCCAATATTTGGAACCAATGACTGATCACCCCAATCCACAAAAGTGGAGACACATTTGACCCCAATAACTACCGTGGGATATGCATAAAAAGCAACCTTGGGAAAATCCTCTGCATTATCATTAACAGCAGTCTCATACATTTCCTCAGTGAAAATAATGTACTGAGCAAATGACAAATAGGCTTTTTACCAAATTAACAAACGACAGACCACGTATTCACCCTGCACACCCTAACTGACGAACAAACAAACCAAAACAAAGGCAAAGTTTTCTCATGCTTTGTTGATAAAAAAAAGCTCTTGACTCAATTTGGCATGAGGGTCTGATTTACAAATTGATGGAATGTGGTTTTGGGGGAAAAAAACATATGACAATATAAAATCCATGTACACAAACAACAAGTGTGCAGTTAAAATTGGCCAAAAACACACTCATTTCTTCCCACAGGGCCGTGGGGTGAGACAGGTATGCATCTTAAGACCCACCCTCTTCAACACATATAACAACAAATTGGCCAGGGCACTAGAACAGTCTGCAGCACCCAGCCTCAACCTACTAGAATCTGAAGTCAAATGTCTACTGTTTGCTGATGATCTGGTGCTTCTGTCCCCCCAATTAGGATCTGTCAAACAAAAATACTTCTGTTAAAGAACCCGTTGTCTATTTTTGGGTGTGAGGTCTGGGGCCCGCTCACCAACCAAAAATTCACAAAATGGGACAAACACCAAATTGAGACTCTGCATACAGAATTCTGTAAAAAATATCCTTTGTGTACAATGTAAAACAAATAATGCATGCAGAGCAGAATTAGACTGATACCCGCTAATTATCAAAATCCAGAAAAGAGACATTACATTCTACAACCCCCTGAAAGGAAGCTATTCCCAAACCTTCCATAACAAAGTCATCACCAACAGAAAGATGAACCTGGAGAAGAGTCCCCTAAGCAAGCTGGTCCTGGGGCTCTGTTCACAAAATACAAACAGACCCCACAGAGCCACAGGACAGCAACACAATTAGACCCAACCAAATCATGAGAAAACAAAAAGATAATTCCTGACACATTGGAAAGTATTAACAAAAAAACAGAGAAAACTAGAATGCTATTTGACCCTAAACAGAGAGTACACAGTGGCAGAACACCTGACCACTGTGACTGACCCAAACTTAAGGAAAGCTCTGACTATGTACAGACTGAGTGAGCATATCCTTGCAATTGAGAGAGGCTGCCATAAGCAGACCTGGCTCTCAAGATAAGACAGGCTATGTGCCCACTGCCCACAAAATGAGGTGGAAACTGCACTTCCTAACCTCCTACCAAATGTATGACCATATTAGAGACACATATTTCCCTCAGATTACACAGACCCACAAAGAATTCGAAAACAAACCCAATTTTGATAAACTCCCATGTCTATTAGTTGAAATTCCACAGTGTGCCATCACAGCAGCAAGATTTGTGACCTGTTGCCACGAGAAAAAGGGCAACCAGTGAAGAACACACACCATTGTAAATACAACCCATATTTATGTTTATTTATTTTCCCTATTTACTATTTGCACATAATATGACATTTTACATTTCTTTATTATTTTCAAACTTTTGTGTAATGAGTGAAATGATTACTGTTAATTTGTTTAATTCTTAGTTTATTATCTATTTCACTTGCTTTGGCAACATAAACATATGTTTCCCATGCCAATAAAGCCCTTCAATTGAAATTGAAATTGAATTGAATTGATAGAAAGAAAGAGAGAGAGAGTGGTTGTTCCTAAATTCTTGAATCTCTCCTGGGTTCTCAGTCTGAGCTCAGTCTCAGCCATGACACAACACATCTATGCCACCACCTCCTTACCCTAACCCAGCCCCAACCCTAAGCCCTATACAGCCAGCGCAAACCCAGCCCCAACCCTCAGCCCTATACAGCCAGATCAAACCCAGCCCCAACCCTCAGCCCTATACAGCCAGCTCAAACCCAGCCCCAACCCTCAGACCTTTACAGCCAGCTCAAACCCAGCCCCAACCCTCAGCCCTATACAGCCAGATCAAACCCAGCCCCAACCCTCAGCCCTATACAGCCAGATCAAACCCAGCCCCAACCCTCAGCCCTATACAGCCAGATCAAACCCAGCCCCAACCCTCAGCCCTATACAGCCAGATCAAACCCAGCCCCAACCCTCAGCCCTATACAGCCAGATCAAACCCAGCCCCAGCCCTCAGCCCTATACAGCCAGCTCAAACTCAGCCCCAACCCTCAGCCCTATACAGCCAGCTCAATCCCAGCCCCAACCCTCAGCCCTATACAGCCAGAT
>NC_143047.1:32710000-32717500 GCF_057628025.1 Oncorhynchus mykiss
GTGTGTGTGTGTGTGTGTGTGCGTGCGTGCGTGCGCGTGTGCGTGCTTGCGTGTGTGTGCGTGCGCGTGTGCGTGCGTGCGTGTGTGTGTGTGTGTGTGTGCGTGTGCGTGCGTGTCTGTGTCTGGCCACAATAACCCAGTGATAGGTGAAGACGATCTTGATATGCCACTGATTAACATGGTTCTGTTGCAGTGAACAACTTCCTACAGGTGGTAGTTTACCTGTGTTGTATTAGTTATGTGTGCTATAAACACTCATAATGTTTGGATTAAACACCATTGACAAGCTGTCAGCAGAGTATAACTAGGTAAATATGGGTCTCGGACTTGGGTGTATACATACACACACAGGGTCATGCGTACACACAGCCATGCACAGATGGCCACACACACACACACACACACACACATAGTGAGGAGACCGTGCTGATACCCAGAGAGAGAGATGCTGGGTGACATTCTCACTGTCAAGCTGCCACAGCCTTCTATTATCTCTCTATGTTGATGCTCACTCTGTGTGTGTGTGTGTGTGTGTGTCTGGCCACAATAACCCAGTGATAGGTGAGGACAACCTTGATAGGCCACCACTGATAAAGATGGTTCTGTTTTCACTGGCAATTCCAAACAGTGTCAGGTGTGTGTGTGTGTGTGTGTGTGTATGTGTGTGTGTGTGTGTGTGTGTGTGTGTGTGTGTGTGTGTGTGTGTGTGTGTGTGAACAGCGTCAGTGCTCTGTTGACTCCAGATACCTGATACGTCTGTCCGATGGTGTGTGCGTAAGCAGAAACCAGGGTCTATGAATGTCCTACTGCAAAACATCATCATAAACACACACATGCGCTGGCTTGAGCAGGGGGACCTTGCGTGCGCTGCAGGATGTTAATCCATGACGGCGTAGTGTGTTACTTATGGTTTTCTTTGAGACTGTGGTCCCAGCTCTCTTCAGGTCATTGACCAGGTCCCGCCGTGTAGTTCTGGGCTGATCCCTCACCTTCCTCATGATCATTGATGCCCCACGAGGTGAGATCTTGCATGGAGCCCCAGACCGAGGGTGACTGACCGTCATCTTGAACTTCTTCCATTTTCTAATAATTGCGCCAACAGTTGTTGCCTTCTCACCAAGCTGCTTGCCTATTGTCCTGTAGCCCATCCCAGCCCTGTGCAGGTCTATAATTGTATCCCTGATGTCCTTACACAGCTCCCTGGTCTTGGCCATTGTGGAGAGGTTGGAGTCTGTTTGATTGAGTGTGTGAACAGGTGTCTTTTATACAGGTAACGAGTTCAAACAGGTGCAGATAATACAGGTAATGAGTGGAGAACAGGAGGGCGTCTTAAAGAAAAACTAACAGGTCTGTGAGAGCTGGAATTCTTACTGGTTGGTAGGTGATCAAATACTTACGTATGTCATGCAATAAAATGCAAATTAATTACTTAAAAATCATACAATGTGATTTTCTGGATTTTTGTTTTAGATTCCGTCTCTCACAGTTGAAGTGTACCTATGATAAAAATTACAGACATCTACATGCTTTGTAAGTAGGAAAACCTGCAAAATCGGCAGTGTATCAAATACTTGTTCTCCCCACTGTATGTTTTTCCAGCAGTAGACTGTGGTCAATAATATCAAAAGCTGTTTTGAAGTCTAACAAAGCAGCTCACACCATCTTTTTATCATACATTTACCTCAGCCAATCATCAGTAATTTGTGCTGTGCTGTGCATGTTGAATGTCTTTCGCTATAACTGTGTTGAAAGTCTGTTGTCAATCCATGACGGCGTAGTGTGTTAATAATGTTTTTTTTTGAGACTGTGGTCAATGCGGGGCGGCAGGGTAGCCTAGTGGTTAGAGAGTTGGACTAGTAACCGGAAGGTTGCAAGTTCAAACCCCCGAGCTGACAAGGTACAAATCTGTCGTTCTGCCCCTGAACAGGCAGTTAACCCACTGTTCTTAGGCTGTCATTGAAAATAAGAATTTGCTTTTAACTGACTTGCCTAGTAAAATAAAAACATTTGTTTAATGTAAAATAGCATTGTATCTGGTCAAACATAATTTTTTCCAAAAGGGATCATCATGTTTCTGTCACTATTAATGGTGCATGACTGATTCTCGCAGAAACAGAACACTCACACACACAGAGAGAGTGCAGTCGTGTGTGTAATTAGTCCACCCAGCCTGGTGGCTGTATTCAATATCAGTCTAGTTTGTCTTAGCTGCTGTTTCTAATAACTCCATCCTCTGATGACTTGGGAACCTTCCCAAAACAAACCTTACGTCCCATTCCACAGCCACATTCCTGGGCCGAAGCTCAGCATTCCGAGGTCTGACAGGGTTCCGGGGATGTGTGTTCTGATGTAACGCAGCAGAAGGTGTTGACTCAGCATTCTGAAACCAGCAATTGGAACAAAGACATATTGTCTCTGCTAGCCAACTAACATAGCTGTAGACAGGCTATCTCTGCTAGCCAGCTAACATAGCTATAAAGAGGCCACCTGGTCCCTGCTAGCCAGCTAACATAGCTATAAACAGGCTAGCTGGTCCCTGCTAGCCAGCTAACATAGCTATAAATAGGCTATCTGGTCCCTGCTAGCCAGCTAACATAGCTATAAACAGGCTATCTGGTCCCTGCTAGCCAGCTAACATAGCTATAAATAGGCTATCTGGTCCCTGCTAGCCAGCTAACATAGCTATAAACAGGCCATCTGGTCCCTGCTAGCCAGCTAACATAGCTATAAACAGGCTAGCTGGTCCCTGCTAGCCAGCTAACATAGCTATAAAGAGGCTATCTAGTCTCTGGCCAAACCTGCTAACACAGCTAACACCTCCTCAATGCTGGTTGACAGTTCATGTCAACCAGCATAAATGTTGACATAGAAAATGTTGTTGGGGTTGAGGATGTTGTTGGGGTTGGGGTTGGAGATCTTGTTCGGGTTAGGGATGTTGTTGGGGTTGGAGATGTTGTTGGGGTAGGGGATGTTGTTGAGGTTGGGGATGTTGTTGGGGTTGAGGATCTTGGGGATGTTGTTGGGGTTGAGGATCTTGTTGGGGTTGGGGATGTTGTTGGGGATGAGATTGGGGTTGGCGTTGAGGTTGGGGATGGGGATGTTGTTGGGGATGTTGTTGGGGTTGGGGTTGGGGTTGGGGTTGAGGACAGGCTTAAACCATGAGCTACAGTACTGCTACAAGGATAGCGCGTATTCAATCCCTGTGCTAAACACTTGTTTTGTCATTTTAACTTAACCCTTAACCCTTTACCTTAACCAATCATAGTTAATACCTAAACTTAACTGTCAAGGTTAGTTTTGGTTTTACTTTAGCGCATTTTGATTGACAGCTATCGTGTGTGTCTGCGTGTATGTGTGTGAGCGCACTCTTGTACTAAAATCTCAATACTTCCGTCAGCTGCACAATAGATTGAGAAAGAATGAACAAAAAGTGAAAGAGAGGAGGAGAAAGAGGGAAGGGAAAAGAGGAGAGAACGAGGGAAGAGAGAAAGGCCCACTGAGAGGATTCACCATGTAGACTGGAAAATAAAAAAGCCCTACTCACTGAAATAGTCTTCAGATGCGTGCACCATGTACTAAGACACACGGGATGGTAAAAGACACACTTTGAATTTGAAATGTAACTTATAATGGCAATTGTATAGCTGCTGTAACTATACACATCTTTCAAAACAAGCAGAGTGTAGGCAGTAATCAGTGTGTGGTATGTCCAACACAACTTTCCTCTTGGGGACAATAAGAGTGGATCATATTGTATACTGTATACTGTCTGTGTCTGTGTGCCAAGGCTACAGTGTTACTTCAGGTCAGGACAGGCTTCTCTCTCTCTTTCTGGTATCCAGAGAACCATATTACCAACAGATGGGGAGATGAGAGGTTTGCGGTTGTTGGATAAATGTCAAATATCGACCTGGGCTTGTAAGATCAAGTTACTTATGAGAAGCACAAGAGAGGTGAGGACTCTGTGCCACCATGCCTGCATTAGCTACAGGTCTGAGAGGACACACACAAACACACACACACACACCAATTCCCTATTATACCCTCTTCACTTCTGTGCACTTCTGTGCTAAAAGCTATCTCCCACTTCTTACCATCATTTTCTTCTCTCTCCCGCTTTCACACTCTCCCACTCTCCCCTTTCAATTAAATTCAATTCAATTCAATTGAAAGGCTTTATTGGCATGGGAAACATATGTTTACATTGCCAAAGTAAGTGAAATAGATAATAACCAAAGTGAAATAAACAATAAAATGAACAGTATACAT
This sequence comes from Oncorhynchus mykiss, assembly GCF_057628025.1. Taxonomy (NCBI): domain Eukaryota; kingdom Metazoa; phylum Chordata; class Actinopteri; order Salmoniformes; family Salmonidae; genus Oncorhynchus; species Oncorhynchus mykiss. Next base: position 32,714,270 of record NC_143047.1, read on the forward strand.
TACAATCACAAAAGTTCCAAAATAATAAAGTGATTTAAAATGTCATATGTCTATATACAGTGTTGTAATGATGTGCAAACAATTAAACTACAAAAGGGTACATAAATAAACATGAATATGGGTTGTGTTTACAATGGTGTTTATTATGTTATTCACCTTTATTTAACCAGGTAGGCTAGTTGAGAACAAGTTCTCATTTGCAACTGCGACATGGCCAAGATAAAGCAAAGCAGTTCGACATATACAACAACACAGAGTTACACATGGAATAAACAAACATACAATCAATAATACAGTAGAAAAATCTATGAGATAAGAGATAAGGCAATAAATAGGCCATGGTGGTGAAGTAATTACAATATAGCAATTAAACACTGAAATGGTAGGATGTACAGAAGATGCAAAGGAGCAAGATAAATAAATAAATACAGTATGGGGATGAGGTAGATTGGATGGGCTAATTACAGATGAGCTATGTACAGGTGCAGTGATCTGTGAGCTGCTCTGACAGCTGGTGCTTAAAGCTAGTGAGGGAGGTAAGAGTCTCCAGCTTCAGAGATTTTGCAGTTTGTTCCAGTCATTGGCAGCAGAGAACTGAAAGTAGAGGCGGCCAAAGGAAGAATTGGATTTGGGGGTGACCAGTGAGATATACCTGCTGGAGCTCGTGCTATAGGTGGGTGCTGCTATGGTGACCAGTGAGCTGAGATAAGGCGGGCTCTTTACCTAGCAGAGACTTGTAGATGACCTGGAGCCAGTCAGTTTGGCGACGAGTATGAAGCGATGGCCAGCCAACGAGAGCGTACAGGTCGCAGTGGTGAGTAATATATGGGGCTTTGGTGACAAAACGGATGGCACTGTGATAAACTGCATCCAATTTGTTGAGTAGAGTGTTGGAGGCTATTTTATAGATGACATCGTCGAAGTCGAGGATCGGTAGGATGGTCAGTTTTATTAGGGTATGTTTGGCTGCATGAGTGAAGGATGCTTTGTTGCAAAATAGGAAGCCAATTCTAGATTTAATTTTGGATTGGAGATGCTTAATGTGAGTCTGGAAGGAGAGTTTACAGTCTAACCAGACACCTAGGTATTTGTAGTTGTCCATATATAGAAGTCAGAACCGTCCAGGGTAGTGATGCTGGACAGGCGGGCAGATGCGCGCAGTGATTGGTTCAAGAGCATGCACTTAGTTTTACTTGCATTTAAGAGCAGTTGGAGGCCACGGAAGGAGAGTTGCATGGCATTGAAGCTCGCCTGGAGGTTAGTTAACACAGTGTCCAAGGAAGTGCCAGAAGTATACAGAATGGTGTCGTCTACGTAGAGGTGGATCAGAGAATCACCAGCAGCGAGAGCGACATCATTGATGTATACAGAGAAGAGAGTCGGCCTGAGAATTGAACCATGTGGCACCCCCATAGAGATTGCAAGAGGTCTGGACAACAGGCCCTCCGATTTGACACACTGAACTCTATCAGAGAAGTAGTTGGTGAACCAGGCGAGGCAATAATTTGAGAAACCAAGGCTGTTGAGTCTGCCAATAAGAATGTGGTGATTGATAGAGTCAAAAGCCTTGGCCAGGTTGATGAATACGGCTGCACAGTAATGTCTCTTATCACTGGCAGTTATGATATCATTTAGGTCCTTGAGTGTGGCTGAGGTATTGGTGTCTAGATGGAATTTGTATTTGTGGTCCTGGCAACTGGACCTTTTTTGGAACACCATTATTTTGGTCTTACTGAGATTTACTGTCAGGGCCCAGGTCTGAAATAATCTGTGTAGAAGATCTAGGTTCTGCTCTAGGCCCTCCTTAGTTGGGGACAGAAGCACCAGATCATCAGCAAATAGTAGACATTTGACTTCAGATTCTAGTAGGGTGAGGCTGGGTGCTGCAGAGTGTTCTATTGCCCTCGTCAATTTGTTTACATATATATATATATTGAAGAGGGTGGGGCTTAAACTGCATCCCTGTCGCACTCCACGGCCTTGTGGGATAAATGTGTGTTTTTTGCCAATTTTAACCGCACACTTCTTGTTTGTGTACATGGATATTATAATGGTCTATGTTTTCCCCCAACATCACTTTCCATCTATTTGTATAGCAGATCCTCATGCCAAATTGAGTCAGAAACTTTTTTGAAATCAATAAATAAATTGTTTGTCAATTAGGGTGTGCAGGGTGAATATGTGGTCTGTCGTACAGTAGTTTGGTAAACATACAATTTGACATTTGCTCAGTACATTGTTTTCACTGAGGAAATGTTCGAGTCTGCTGTTAATGATAATGCAGAGGATTTTCCCAAGGTTGCTGTTGATGCATATCCCACTGTAGTTATTTGTGTCAAATTTGTCTCCACTTTTGTGGCCTGGGGTGATCAGTCCGTTTCCAAATATTGGGGAAGATGCCAGAGCTCTCTCCCGCTCACACTCTGTCACTTCTCTCACACCTCCTTTTGTCAGGTTCTCTCCTCTGCTCCTCTATTATCTTTGGTGTGAAGCATCAGAGTTAAGTCTGAGGCTAAAGGCTGACATGTAAAGTCTCAGAGACACTCAGAGAGATGCCATCGCCTGCGTATGAGATGACACCCTATTCCCTAAATAGTACCCTTCTTTTGAACAGAGTCCTGTTGGTTCCACCCTATTCCTTATTTATTGTGCTACCATTTACCAGAGCCCTAAAGACCCTGGCCAAAAGCAGTGCACTAAATAGGAAATGGGGTCTGATTTTGGACGTAGCCATGGGATGAATTAGAACTTGTTGTATTGAGCTGTCAATCAAATGGCAACAATGCTTCGGATTAGTGGCATTTGTCAAACTTGTTATAATGTTACAATTATGTTTCAGGTGTTTCAACAAGTTGTCTATCATGTTATGTTAATCTGAGGCTGCGTCCCAGTAGCGACCTATTCTCTATAGAGTTCGCTACTTTTGACCAGAGTCCTATGGTCCTAGAGTGACATATATAGGCAATAAGGTGGCATTTGAGATGCTGTCCGAGCCTCATAACAGACACATAACCCTCCAGAGGACTGGGGGACGAGCCTCATAACAGACACATAACCCTCCAGAGGACTGGGGGATGAGTCTCATAACAGACACATAACCCTCCAGAAGACTGGGGGACAGCAAGTGTTTCAACAAGTTGTCTATCATGTTATGTTACTCTGAGGCTGCGTCCCAATAGCGACCTATTCTCTATAGAGTTCGCTACTTTTGACCAGAGTCCTATGGTCCTA
>NC_143047.1:32722500-32765000 GCF_057628025.1 Oncorhynchus mykiss
TACCAGTCAGTCATTATCCCCCTCAGTCTACCAGTCAGTCATTATTACCTCAGTCTACCAGTCAGTCACTATCCTCTTTGGTTTACCAGTCAGTCATTATCCCCCTCAGTCTACCAGTCAGTCACTATTCCCCTCCGTCTACCAGTCAGTCAATATCCCCCTCCGTCTACCAGTCTGTCATTATCCCCCTCAGTCTACCAGTCAGTCACTATCCCCCTCCGTCTACCAGTCTGTCATTATCCCCCTCAGTCTACCAGTCAGTCACTATTCCCCTCCGTCTACCAGTCAGTCAATATCCCCCTCCGTCTACCAGTCAGTCATTATCCCCCTCAGTCTACCAGTCAGTCACTATCCCCCACCGTCTACCAGTCTGTCACTTTCCCCCTCCATCTACCAGTCAGTCAGACCACTGTAGTTTTACTGTACAGTCATGGCCAAAAGTTTTGAGAATGGCACAAATATTAATTTTCACAAAGTCTGCTGCGTCAGTTTGTATGATGGCAATTTGCATATACTCCAGAATGTTATGAAGAGTGATCAGATGAATTGCAATTAATTGCAAAGACCCTCTTTGCCATGCAAATGAACTGAACATTTCCACTGCATTTCAGCCCCTTTCAGCCCATCATGTCAGTGATTCTCTCGTTAACACAGGTGTGTGTTGACGAGGACAAGGCTGGAGATCACTCTGTCATGCTGATTGAGTTCGAATAACAGAGCATAGGTTTGAAAAGGACGGTGGTGCTTGGAATCATTGTTCCTACTCTGTCAACCATGGTTACTTGCAAGGAAACATGTGCCGTCATCATTGCTTTGCACATAAACGGCTTCACAGGCAAGGATATTGCTGCCAGTAAGATTGCACCTAAAATCAACCATTTATCAGATCATCAAGAACTTCAAGGAGAGAGGTTCAACTGTTGTGAAGAAGGCTTCAGGGCGCCCAAGAACGTCCAGCAAGCGCCAGGACCATCTCCTAAAGTTGATTCAGCTGCAGGATCGGGGCACCACCAGTACAGAGCTTGCTCAGGAATGGCAGCAGGCAGGTGTGAGTGCATCTGCACGCACAGTGAGGCAAAGACTTTTGAAGGATGGCCTGGTGTCATGAAGGGCAGTAAAGAAGCCACTTCAGGAAAAACATCAGGGACAGACTGATATTCTGCAAAAGGTACAGGGATTGGACTGCTGAGGACTGGGGTAAAGCCATTTTATCTGATGAATCCTCTTTACGATTGTTTGGGGCATCCGGAAAAAATATTGTCCGGAGAAGACAAGGTGAGCGCTACCATCAGTCCTGTGTCATGCCAACAGTAAAGCATCCTGAGACCATTCGTGTGTGAGGTTGCTTCTCAGCCAAGAAAACTTTTTTGCCTAAGAAAGCAGCCATGAATAAAGAATGGTACCAACACATCCTCCGAGAGCAACTTCTTCCAACCATCCAGGAACAGTTTGGTGATGAACAATGCCTTTTCCAGCATGATGGAGCACCTTGCCATAAGGCAAAAGTGATAACTAAGTGGCTCGGGGAACAAAACATAGATATTTTGGGTCCATGGCCAGGAAACTCCCCAGACCTGAATCCCATTGAAAACTTGAGGTCAAGCCTCAAGAGGCGGGTGGACAAACAAAAACACACCAATTCTGACAAACTCCAAGCATTGATTATGCAAGAATGGACTGCCATCAGTCAGGATGTGGCCCATAAGTTAATTGACAGCCTGCCAGGGTGGATTGCAGAGGTCTTGAAAAAGAAGGGTCAACACTGCAAATATTGACTCTTTGCATCAACTTCATGTAATTGTCAATAAAAGCCTTTGACACTTATGAAATACTTGTAATTATACTTCAGTTTTCCATAGTAACATCTAACAAAAATATCTAAAGACACTGAAGCAGCAAACTTTGTGAAAATGTATATTTGTGTCATTCTCAAAACTTTTGGCCACGACTGAAGTATGAAGGAGTGGAATGATTATCTAAAATAAGTGTTGTTTGACAAAAGAGAAAGTAGCCAGAGAAGTTCTTTTTTTTACGTTAGAGAATGTAAGAGTTAAATGACGCAAAGCTATCCAGACTATTGTACTGCGTATGTGTGTGAGAATGTGTGTGTGTCGGCCATTTCACTGCAAGTTTCAGACGGTTTGATTTTCCAGATAATTTACTGTCGTGACATCATTTAACCTTTACTGATCCAGGAACTGATCCAGGAACGGATCCTCTTTAGACTTCCCCTTTAATGCTACTGATATAATTACTGCTGGTCTGACAAGCACAGTACAACTGTAGACCTATGTGACAAAGTGTTTGTCTCCTGTACTCTGAGTTTACAGTATGTGTTCACTGTAAGAAGTGCCTGACTACGGTATGACTTTAAAAGGAGGGTTAGTATAAATCCTATCTTCTCTGTGTGTTTGGTCCTGATTCGTCCTTCTCTTTGACAAGAGCTTTAAACAGAGAGACAGAGAGGAATGTGTGTTTGACTGTGTGGGCTATGGAGCTAAACACTAACTCTCTCTCTCCTTCATCTACACCTCTTCCCCCTCTCTCCTTCATCTACACCTCTCTATCTCTCTCCTTCATCTACACCTCTCTCTATCTCTCTCCTTCATCTACACCTCTCTCTATCTCTCTCCTTCATCTACACCTCTCTCTATCTCTCTCCTTCATCTACACCTCTCTCTATCTCTCTCCTTCATCTACACCTCTCTATCTCTCTCCATCAACACCTCTCTCTATCTCTCTCCTTCATCTACACCTCTCTCTATCTCTCTCCTTCATCTACACCTCTCTATCTCTCTCCTTCATCTACACCTCTCTCTATCTCTCTCCTTCATCTACACCTCTCTATCTCTCTCCTTCATCTACACCTCTCTCTATCTCTCTCCTTCATCTACACCTCTCTCTATCTCTCTCCTTCATCTACACCTCTCTCTATCTCTCTCCTTCATCTACACCTCTCTCTATCTCTCTCCTTCATCTACACCTCTCTCTATCTCTCTCCTTCATCTACACCTCTCTCTATCTCTCTCCTTCATCTACACCTCTCTATCTCTCTCCTTCATCTACACCTCTCTATCTCTCTCCTTCATCTACACCTCTCTCTATCCCTCTCCTTCATCTACTCCTCTCTCTATCTCTCTCCTTCATCTACACCTCTCTCTATCTCTCTCCTTCATCTACACCTCTCTCTATCTCTCTCCTTCATCTACACCTCTCTCTATCTCTCCTTCATCTACACCTCTCTATCTCTCTCCTTCATCTACACCTCTCTCTATCTCTCTCCTTCATCTACACCTCTCTCTATCTCTCTCCTTCATCTACACCTCTCTATCTCTCTCCTTCATCTACACCTCTCTCTATCTCTCTCCTTCATCTACACCTCTTCCCCCTCTCTCCTTCATCTACACCTCTCTATCTATCTCCTTCATCTACACCTCTCTCTATCTCTCTCCTTCATCTACACCTCTTCCCCCTCTCTCCTTCATCTACACCTCTCTATCTCTCTCCTTCATCTACACCTCTCTCTATCTCTCTCCTTCATCTACACCTCTCTATCTCTCTCCTTCATCTACACCTCTCTCTATCTCTCTCCTTCATCTACACCTCTCTCTATCTCTCTCCTTCATCTACACCTCTCTATCTCTCTCCTTCATCTACACCTCTCTCTATCTCTCTCCTTCATCTACACCTCTCTCTATCTCTCTCCTTCATCTACACCTCTCTATCTCTCTCCTTCATCTACACCTCTCTCTATCTCTCTCCTTCATCTACACCTCTCTCTATCTCTCTCCTTCATCTACACCTCTCTCTATCTCTCTCCTTCATCTACACCTCTCTATCTCTCTCCTTCATCTACACCTCTCTATCTCTCTCCTTCATCTACACCTCTCTCTATCTCTCTCCTTCATCTACACCTCTCTCTATCTCTCTCCTTCATCTACACCTCTCTCTATCTCTCTCCTTCATCTACACCTCTCTCTATCTCTCTCCTTCATCTACACCTCTTTCTATCTCTCTCCTTCATCTACACCTCTCTCTATCTCTCTCCCATTACTCCCCCTATCTCCCTCTTCCCCCTCTCTCCTTCATCTACACCTCTCTCTATCTCTCTCCCATTACTCCCCCTATCTCCCTCTTCCCCCTCTCTCCTTCATCTACACCTCTCTCTATCTCTCTCCCATTACTCCCCCTATCTCCCTCTTCCCCCTCTCTCCTTCATCTACACCTCTCTCTATCTCTCTCCCCTTACTCCCCCTATCTCCCTCTTCCCCCCCTATCCTTATCCGTCCTCCTACCTCCCCTTCCTCTATCCCCCCTCTCCCCAACCCTCCCCCCCTAACTCCTCCCCTCTCTCCCCCACCATCCTCTCCTCCCCATCTCTCTCTCTCCCCTCCTTCTCCATCCTATCTCCCCCCTCCAGGCCAGGAGTGTTTCAACTCTCGCTCCCTGGCCCTCCAGGCACAGAAGAAAATCCTATCCAAGATGGCGACCGTGGCGGTGGCCAACCTCCTGACGGACGACGTCAGCAGTGAGATCCTGGACGAGCTGTACAAGGTCAGCCGGGAGTTCACCAAGAGTAAGAAGGAGGCCCACAAGATCGTCAAAGACGTCATCAAGATCGCCCTGAAGATCGGCATCCTGTACCGCAACCACCAGTTCAGCCCAGACGAACTGGACACGGTCGAACGCTTCAAGAAAAAGATGAACCAGGCAGCCATGACGGCGGTCAGCTTCTACGAGGTGGACTACACGTTCGACCACCGCATTCTGTCAGAGTTGCTGCTGGAATGCCGGGATCTTCTGCATGCGCTGGTGGAGCAGCACCTGACCCTGCGGTCGCACACTCGCATCGACCACGTGTTCAACCACTTTGCCCACGGGGAGTTCCTGGCCGAGCTGTACGGAGATGGAGAGGATTACAGACTGTACCTGAGGAAGATCTGCAACGGGATCAACAAACTGCTGGATGAGGGAACGCTTTAACCTCTGACCCCTGATCTCTCACCTCTCACCTGACATTTGACCCTGCTCCTCCCTTCCTATTACTCAATCTCCATGGTTGCGGCTCAATAATCCCCCCTTTCTCCTGAAGTGTGCACTTGTTCACCTACCTTCATGGATTTTAAAGGAAATTATTGGTATATGGAACTTCCTTGTAGCCCATGCCTACACTAATCCAATATTTTTACATTTGTGGGGAGTAGCAGATGAGTGCACACTTCAGGAAGAAGGAGAGATTATTGGGACACACTCCTCCTCTTCCTCCGGTCTCTCCACGGATCTGCTTTCCCTCCTCTCATTCCTTCTCTTTTTAAAAACACTGATCTGTTCTGTTCTACCTTTAACCTTCTTTTTCCTCCTGTTCTCCAACTTCCTCCTCTCTTTTCTCTCCTCCTCTCCCACTTCCTCCTCTCTTTTCTCTCCTCCTCTCCTCTCCTACTTCCTCCTCTCTTTTCTCTCCTCCTCTCCTACTTCCTCCTCTCTTTTCTCTCCTCCTCTCCTACTTCCTCCTCTCTTTACTCTCCTCCTCTCCAACTTCCTCCTCTCTTTTCTCTCCTCCTCTCCTACTTCCTCCTCTCTTTTCTCTCCTCCTCTCCCACTTCCTCCTCTCTTTTCTCTCCTCCTCTCCTACTTCCTCCTCTCTTTTCTCTCCTCTCCAACTTCCTCCTCTCTTTTCTCTCCTCCTCTCCCACTTCCTCCTCTCTTTTCTCTCCTCCTCTCCCACATCCTCCTCTCTTTTCTCTCCTGCCCGGATCTCTCTTTTATTCTACTGAGCTTCCTGGACAGGGATGTGCTTTAATCTTCCTCTCCTTGTTTCTCTCCTTATTCTCATGCTCCTCTACTTTCCTCTCCTTGTTTCTCTCCTTATTCTCCTGCTCATCTTCTTTCCTCTCCTTGTTTCTCTCCTTATTCTCCTGCTCCTCTACTTTCCTCTCCTTGTTTCTCTCCTTATTCTCCTAATCCTCTACTTTCCTCTCCTTGTTTCTCTCCTTATTCTCCTGCTCCTCTTCTTTCCTCTTCTTGTTTCTCTCCTTATTCTCCCGCTCATCTTCTTTCCTCTCCTTGTTTCTCTCCTTATTCTCCTGCTCCTCTACTTTCCTCTCCTTGTTTCTCTCCTTATTCTCCTGCTCCTCTACTTTCCTCTCCTTGTTTCTCTCCTTATTCTCCTGCTCCTCTACTTTCCTCTCCTTGTTTCTCTCCTTATTCTCCTGCTCCTCTACTTTCCTCTCCTTGTTTCACGCCTTATTTCTGTGGAGTTTCCGTGACGTTGATGAACTGTATGTATAATTCTAAGATATTTAACTGGTGTCACAACTCTGTTCCGTGAGGTGTTTTCTCTACATCCTTCTCCCTCACCCTCTCCTTCTCCTACTCCCTCTCCCTCACCATCTCCAAAGTTGGTAAGAGTGTGGCGCTAGCAAATCCAAGGTAATTGGTTCACTTCCCACAAGGATCATACACACATATTAAAGACATAGTCACTCACGGACATTGTTCGGTTAGTGGCTTTGCATAAAAGCATCTGCTAAGTGACAGATATTATATCCTAATAGCGTCTAGGAAGTCACATCAGGAGAGTGTGAAATGGGGGGTGGATCACCAGCTTAGCGTCTGATAGGCTATGACTGCGACTGGTCGTTCACATAGCAACGTAGCCCACATAAAACAACAAGACCCATGAGAGACCTGTGAATCAGAATACTTTTTTCCCTCTTTGGCATTCAAGAAATCCAGAATCTGTGTTGATTACGCGATGGCAACATTATACATACTTTATTCTGTAGTGTTCGTACTTATAGCTTTACTGCTCTGAATCAAGGCCAAAAAGAATGATGTTTTGTAAATACACTGTTTGTTCTCTCTCCTTTTGTCATCATTACTGTGTGTGGGCGTCATGATGTCTTATATCAGGACCTGGAGTTTTTCCTGACCACGTGACCTTCATTACCAGGAAAAACTCCTGACCATATAGTACTGTATACTGTATACATCGTTAACCAATCACAGCCAACCGTTACCATTTCCTGACAAATACTAAGGCTGGGATTCAATCCTCCACGCACTATAACAATGTTTTAAAGAAGGAGGCCCACAAGATGTTTACCATGAATACGATCTCTGGGAATGTCGGGGCAAATGCCTTTAAAAGCTGCATTGTTGGTTGTAGCGCGCCATGGATTGAGGCCTAAATTAATCTTGCAGCTCTGACTGTTAAGGCCTTGATGATAACTCTGTCCCTATGGTGTTCTCTGCATTTTCCCTATAGAGCAGTGTTTTGTGTGTGTGTATGTGTGTCTGTACACATTTTACTATACTTGAGAATACAAAAATAGTAAACCAACTAAAATTCAGAGAAGTTAGGAAATTTTGCCGGTACTCACTTGCAAAAATGCTCTAAAGGCTAGGGATTAGGTTAAGGATTAGTGTTAGAATTAGGGTTAGGGTTAGAGGTTAGAGGTTAGGTTTAGGGTTACGGTTAGGGTTAGAAGTTAGGGTTAGGGGTTAAGGTTAGGGTTAAGGTAAGGATTAGGTTTAGCGTTAAGGAAAATGCGATTATGAATCAATTGTTGGTCCCCAAAAAGTCCTCACAAGTATAGTAAAACGTACAGTATGTGTGTGTGAGTGTGTGTGCTCGCGTGCGCATCATGTGTCTGTAGCCTCTCTGCCAGGGTGTAACAAGTTCATATTTTATTAAAGAGTCCTTATAAATCAGTGCTTGAAGTTTGATGCTTTGTTCAGTTACATTTTATGACCACTCATCCTGCTCCCCTCCACCCATCCTCTCCTTTCCCATCTTCTCCCATCCTTTTATCCCCCTTCTCCCCTCCCCGCCTCCTCCTCCTCTCTTCACTCCTATTTTCCCCTCCTATCTCTCCTTCCCTACCCTCCCCTCCACTCCCCTCACCTCCTCCTCTCCTCTCTTCCCTCCTCTTTTCCCCTCCTATCTCTCCTTCCCTACCATCCTCTCCACTCCCCTCACCTCCTCCTCCTCCTCTCTTCACTCCTCTTTTCCCCTCCTATCTATCCTTCCCTACCCTCCCCTCCACTCCCCTCACCTCCTCCTCTCCTCTCTTCACTCCTCTTTTCCCCTCCTATCTCTCCTCCCCTCCACTCCCCTCACCTCCTCCTCTCCTCTCTTCACTCCTCTTTTCCCCTCCTATCTCTCCTTCCCTACCCTCCCCTCCACTCCCCTCACCTCCTCCCCGCCTCCTCCTCCTCTCTTCACTCCTCTTTTCCCCTCCTATCTCTCCTTCCCTACCCTCCCCTCCCCTCACCTCCTCCTCTCCTCTCCTCCTCAAAGTCTCCAGCTGATTCAGGCATCCTACATTACATGAATGATTGAGAGGCTTGAACTGTGAGACAATGAGACTGAGGATAGAATAGGACTTCAGGACTATTAGACTGAGGAGACTGAGCTTAGAATAGGGCCTCAGGACAATGAGACTGAGGATAGAATAGGACTTCAGGACTGTTAGACTGAGGAGACTGAGCTTAGAATAGGGCCGCAGGACAATGAGACTGAGGAGACTGAGGATAGAATAGGGCCGCAGCACAATGAGACTGAGGAGACTGAGGATAGAATAGGACTTAGGGACTATTAGACTAAGGAGACTGAACTTAGAATAGGGCCTCAGGACAATGAGACTGAGGAGACTGAGGATAGAATAGGGCCGCAGCACAATGAGACTGAGGAGACTGAGGATAGAATAGGGCCGCAGCACAATGAGACTGAGGAGACAGAGGTTAGAATAGGGCCGCAGCACAATGAGACTGAGGAGACTGAGGATACAATAGGGCCGCAGCACAATGAGACTGAGGAGACTGAGGATACAATAGGGCCGAATGACAATGAGACTGAGGAGACTGAGGATAGAATAGGGCCGAATGACAATGAGACTGAGGAGACTGAGGATAGAATAGGGCCGCAGGACAATGAGACTGAGGAGACAGAGGTTAGAATAGGACAATGAGACTGAGGAGACAGAGGTTAGAATAGGACAATGAGACTGAGGAGACAGAGGATAGAATAGGACTTAGGGACTATTAGACTAAGGAGACTGAGCTTAGAATAGGGCCTCAGGACAATGAGACTGAGGAGACTGAGGATAGAATAGGGCCGCAGCACAATGAGACTGAGGAGACTGAGGATAGAATAGGGCCGAATGACAATGAGACTGAGGAGACTGAGGATAGAATAGGGCCGCAGGACAATGAGACTGAGGAGACAGAGGTTAGAATAGGACAATGAGACTGAGGAGACAGAGGTTAGAATAGGACAATGAGACTGAGGAGACTGAGGATAGAATAGGACTTAGGGACTATTAGACTAAGGAGACTGAGCTTAGAATAGGGCCCCAGGACAATGAGACTGAGGAGACTGAGGATAGAATAGGGCCGCAGCACAATGAGACTGAGGAGACTGAGGATAGAATAGGGCCGAATGACAATGAGACTGAGGAGACTGAGGATAGAATAGGGCCGAATGACAATGAGACTGAGGAGACTGAGGATAGAATAGGTCCGCAGCACAATGAGACTGAGGAGACTGAGGATAGAATAGGGCCGAATGACAATGAGACTGAGGAGACTGAGGATAGAATAGGGCCGCAGGACAATGAGACTGAGGAGACAGAGGTTAGAATAGGACAATGAGACTGAGGAGACAGAGGTTAGAATAGGACAATGAGACTGAGGAGACAGAGGTTAGAATAGGACAATGAGACTGAGGAGACAGGTTAGAATAGGGCCGCAGGACAATGAGACTGAGGAGACAGAGGTTAGAATAGGACAATGAGACTGAGGAGACAGAGGTTAGAATAGGACAATGAGACTGAGGAGACAGGTTAGAATAGGGCCGCAGGACAATGAGACTGAGGAGACAGAGGTTTGAATTGGACCTCAGGACATGGCCTGGTAACACATGCACATCCACGCACGCCCTCTTGCTCAAGCACACACTAGCAGGCACACACATATGCACACTCGCACACTCTCACACTCTCACATACACACAGACATGCATAAACACACATAGCACACAGGTGGTGTGGGTTATAAATACCAAGTAATGAAGCATGGATGAAACACATCCAGTCTTTCCAGACTGGCCTCTGTGTCAGTGACCTCATGAGGAGCCCATGCTCTGACCGTCCCAAATGTCATCCTATTCCCTATGTACAGAAGTACACTATCTTTGACAAGAGCCCAATATCAGAGGAGACCTGTGACCTCTAGTGGCAGGAAAGAGGAACATCATAACTGGCTCTATGGATACTTGGACTTTGTTCCAAATTGCACCCTATTGTCTATATAGAGTACTACAGTACTTTGGACCAGGGCTCACTGTGTAGGGAATAGGGTGCCATTTGTACTATCTGTATTGCTGTATAGCTGCTGTGTTTAAGTGTTCTTTCACCTTGTTGGTGATACTTATTCAAGCCTTTCTACAGAGCATATAGTTTGGGGCCAATAGGTAGCATGGTGCTTGTAACGCCAGGGTAATGGGTTTTATTACCAGGACCACCCATATGTAAAAGGACTGTAAGTGCCTTTAGATAAAGGAGTCTGCTATTAGAGTCTGCTGGCATCTATTATTATATTAGGACATCAGATGAGCGATGATACAGATGATGAGGAAGTGACACTCAGTATCTTACCGCACACCCCACTCCCACACACACCCCCCACACACACCCCCAATGATGAGGCTGATACAAGTAAATAAGTTCTCTTTAATATGATTTATGTATCATCAAGTGATTTGAGAGGCTGGATATGACACACATCAACTTCATCATCCCAGACACCACTCCAATTTGCATACCGCCCCAACAGATCAACAGACAACGTAATCTAAATTGCGCTCCACACTGCCCTCACCCACCTAGATAAGAGGAATACCTGTGTGAGAATGTTGTTCATTGACTACAGCTCAGCGTTCAACACCATTGTCCCCTCAAAGCTCATCAGTAAGCTTAGGACTCTGGGTCTGAACACCTCCCTCTGCAACTGGATCCTGGACTTCCTGACGGGCCGACCCCAGGGGGTGAGGGTAGGCAACAACATATCCACGCTGATCCCCAACAAGGGTGCCCCTCAGGAGTGTGTGCTTAGTCCCCTCCTGTTCTCACTGTACACGCACGACTGCAACACCATCATCAAGTTTGCTGACGACACGATGGTGGTAGGCCTGATCATCGGCAACGATGAGACAGCATATAGGGAGGAGGTCAGTCACTTGGCAGTGTGGGGCCGGAACAACAACCTCTCCCTCAACATCAGTAAGACCAAAGAGCTGATAGTAGACTACAGGAAACAGGGGGCTAGCACGCCCCCATCCACATCAACTGGGCTGCAGTGGAGCGGGCCAAGAGCTTCAAGTTCCTCAGTGTCCAAATCACTAAGAACTTAAAATTGTCCCCTCAGGAGGTTGAAAAGGTTTGGCATAGACCCTCTAATCCTCAAAAAGTTATACAGCTGTACTATTGAGAGCATCTTGACTGGCTGCATCACAGCTTGGTATGGCAATAGCACCGCACTCGATCGCATGGCGCTACAGAGGGTGGTGTGGACAGCCCAATACATCACTGGGGCTGAGCTCCCTGCCATATATCAGGACCTCTATATCAGGCGGTGTGAAAGGATGGCCTGGAAAGTCCTTAAAGGTGCCAAGTCTGACACCAACAGGCTCCTGAACAGCTTCTACCCCCATGTCATAAGAATGCTAAATAGCTAACTAAATAGCTAACAAAATGGCTACACAGACTGAGTTGATCTTTGTATTTTATTTGTATTTTTGCGCTGTCTTTATGCACACTCACAGGGCCCTACACACTACACACACTGGTACTCCAACACATATACAAACACTCACTCCATCATTTGCTCACACACACATAATCTGCAGATACATTTATACTGACTAAACGCACGCACATCCACTCTCCTACAACACCGGAGGCTGCAGAGGGGAGGTCTGCTTATAATAATGTCTGCAATGGAGTGAATGGAATGGAATCAAACACATGGAAAACGTGTTTGATGTGTTCGATACCATTCTACATTGTTATTGATTACTGCATTATTGGGGTTAGCGCTTGCAAGAAAGGCATTTCACTGTACTTGGAAAACGTATTCAGAATATGTCAGTACATTTGGCTTACATACTGTATAATAAGGCTACATGAACAAACATGGAAACCATAGGATGACATTCAGCAGAAATTATACAAGGTGGGAATTCCCTCTCTGTTAGTATACTATATACATATAACCATAGTAACAAACACATAACAATTCATTCAAACTGTAACACACACATACACACGTATTTAGCGATTTAGCTCGTCTGTGTACAGTATGCGTCTGTGTGTTCAAGGGTGTTATGCTGTGTTTGTGGGAATGGAGTAGAGTGTTTGGGCTGCAAGAGGGATAACATGCACGAAGGGGTGTAAATGGATGTGTGCCATGGGAAAGGTATGTATAAGAGAGAGAGAGAGAGAGAGGTAGAGAGGGAGGAAGAGAGAGAGAGGGGAGAAAGCAAGAAAGAAAGAAAGAAAGAAAGAAAGAAAGAAAGAAAGAAAAATAAAAAGCCAGGGTATGGAGTTAGTTTACAGGGCCCAGGAGTCAATGGACCACAGGAAGAATATTATATATACAGTAAATGTATCCAGCGACAGAACAGAGGAAGAGTTGTCAGGCTAATGAGAACCAGGGCCTTTTGAATGTTATGTTATGTTTGTGCGTGTTTTTTTTTCGGTTCCCGGGGTCATTTCATGTTTTAATGTGTATCTGAGTTATTGGCCTTCAAGCAGTCAGAATTGTGTCCCGTATGACGTATAATGTTGTACCGCCGCTTTCACCCCAGCTAGCAATGAGGAATCGTCCTAGAAGCAGCCTCACCTGGGGGTCGGAACTGATTGAATCGTCCTAGAAGCAGCCTCACCAGGGGGTCGGAACTGATTGAATCAGCCTAGAAGCAGCCTCACCTGGGGGTCGGAACTGATTGAATCGGCCTAGAAGCAGCCTCACCTGGGGGTCGGAACTGATTGAATCGTCCTAGAAGCAGCCTCACCTGGGGGTCGGAACTGATTGAATCGTCCTAGAAGCAGCCTCTTCCTGGGGGTCGGAACTGATTGAATCGTCCTAGAAGCAGCCTCTTCCTGGGGGTCGGAACTGATTGAATCGTCCTAGAAGCAGCCTCACCTGGGGGTCGGAACTGATTGAATCGTCCTAGAAGGAGCCTCACCTGGGGGTCGGAACTGATTGAATCGTCCTAGAAGCAGCCTCACTTGGGGGTCGGAACTGATTGAATCGTCCTAGAAGGAGACTCACCTGGGGGTCGGAACTGATTGAATCGTCCTAGAAGCAGCCTCACTTGGGGGTCGGAACTGATTGAATCGGCCTAGAAGAAGCCTCACCTGGGGGTCGGAACTGATTGAATCGTCCTAGAAGAAGCCTCACCTGGGGGTCAGAACTGATTGAATCGTCCTAGAAGCAGCCTCACCTGGGGGTCGGAACTGATTGAATCGTCCTAGAAGCAGCCTCACCTGGGGGTCGGAACTGATTGAATCGTCCTAGAAGCAGCCTCTTCCTGGAGGTCGGAACTGATTGAATCGTCCTAGAAGCAGCCTCACCTGGGGGTCGGAACTGATTGAATCGTCCTAGAAGCAGCCTCTTCCTGGGGGTCGGAACTGATTGAATCGTCCTAGAAGCAGCCTCACCTGGGGGTCGGAACTGATTGAATCGTCCTAGAAGCAGCCTCACCAGGGGGTCGGAACTGATTGAATCGTCCTAGAAGCAGCCTCACCAGGGGGTCGGAACTGATTGAATCGGCCTAGAAGCAGCCTCACCTGGGGGTCGGAACTGATTGAATCGTCCTAGAAGCAGCCTCACCTGGGGGTCGGAACTGATTGAATCGGCCTAGAAGCAGCCTCACCTGGGGGTCGGAACTGATTGAATCGGCCTAGAAGAAGCCTCTTCCTGGGGGTCGGAACTGATTGAATCGTCCTAGAAGCAGCCTCACCTGGGGGTCGGAACTGATTGAATCGTCCTAGAAGGAGCCTCTTCCTGGGGGTCGGAACTGATTGAATCGTCCTAGAAGCAGCCTCTTCCTGGGGGTCGGAACTGATTGAATCGTCCTAGAAGAAGCCTCACCTGGGGGTCGGAACTGATTGAATCGTCCTAGAAGCAGCCTCACTTGGGGGTCGGAACTGATTGAATCGGCCTAGAAGAAGCCTCACCTGGGGGTCGGAACTGATTGAATCGTCCTAGAAGAAGCCTCACCTGGGGGTCAGAACTGTTTGAATCGTCCTAGAAGCAGCCTCACCTGGGGGTCGGAACTGATTGTATCGTCCTAAAAGCAGCCTCACCTGGGGGTCGGAACTGATTGAATCGTCCTAGAAGCAGCCTCACCTGGGGGTCGGAACTGATTGAATCGGCCCGGAATCAGATGTCGGACTCAGCCCGGAATCAAAATGAATGACTACACAGAATTGGCCCAAGTAGATCGGGCCATTTCCGTCTATCGGAATTCAGCTGACTTTCCCAGCATCTTACCAGAATCCTCCCAAAAACGGCTCGATGCAAATTTAAATAAATCTATACAAAATTGCCTGATTTAGTCATTTTAAATATTATCAGTATAAATTTTATACATACAAAATGTTTTTTTGTGGATGGGTATAACTTGTGTCAGAGGAAACACCATACACCTGATGACCGTGTCAGCGTGCATGCGCCTAGCCCGCCACAGAAGTCGCTACAGCGCGATGGGACAAGGACATCCCGGCCGGCCAAACCCTCCCCTAACTCGGACGATGCTGGGCCTCATGGGTCTCCCGGGCGCGGCCGGCACGGGTCTCAAACCAACATCTGTAGAAACGCAGTGCGCGAGTGTTGCAAAATAAATGTACATATACATGTTATTCAATCATTGCACCCGCACTACTCGCGAGCGCTAATGAGCATCTGCGTTTGCAAGTTGCTTCTATTTGTGTTGCAGAATGCGATGCAAGTCCTGCCTCTCCCATCTCCTCAATGACTTTTAGAAGCATATACCCACATGCCATCTCCTCATTGGTTATACCCACATGGGTGATTGAAAGATGAGCTGAAGTCAGTTGTGGTAATGCACCTTACATGCTGACCACACCGCTTGCGTCGCCAAATAAATACATACATGTTATTCAATTATTGCACCAACACTGCTTGTGCACGCCAACGAGCGTCTGCGCTGCCAAGCGCTAAAATAGGAGTCAGTTCTATTTGTGACACCGATAGCGGTGCAAGTCCTGCTTCTCCCATCTCTTCATTGGTTTATAGAAGCAGATACTTACGTGTCATCTCAATCACGTTGGTGATTTAAAGATGAACTGAGTTTGGTTGGTCGTCGTGGTAACTATGAAAGTTAGATCCCAATCGCCATATAAAGTCCAAAGGAAAAAAAGCCTGGAAGGAGGAGATATGACTAGAAAAGACTCGGTTTACCGTTTTATGTGTGGATTAATTGTCGGAGTAGAGGACCTTGTGTATTTCAGGTAAAATAACAACTCAACGTTTACAGTTGAAGTCGGAAGTTTACATACACCTTAGCCAAATACATTTAAACTCAGTTTTTCACAATTCCTGACATTTAATCAGTAAAACCAGTAAAAATTCCCTGTGTTAGGTCAGTTAGGATCACCACTTCATTTAATTAACCGGTTAGCTAAATTGCCATAAATGTTTAATGCTTTTTGAAACTGTCCCAAAATTAATAAAATTGGTTCAGAGTTTGTTTTGATATTTCAACCTGCGTGTCGTGATCACATTTGATGTGGAGGGACAAAATCAATTTGCGCACAGTGGCGCACGGACAGTTTGGGTACGGTGTTATTATGAAAGTTAGTTGCCAATCGCCATATAAAGTCCAAAGAAGAAAAAGCCTGGATGGAGGAGAGATGACTAGAAACAATTCAGTTTACCATTTTATGTGTGGATTAATTGTCAGAGTAGAGGACCTTGTGCATTTCAAGTAAAATAACAACTCAATGTTAATATCCCAGGACAAATTAGCAAGCAACAGCAAGCTAGCTGGCTAAATAGTAGAAAATAGCGATATATAATTTTTGCGATATTCCTACCACGAGAAATGTTTAATTTAACAGACGGTCTAGCACATTTCTCCTATTTGTCTGTCTCTTCAGTCCAGGGTGCATTGCATGGTGCCGTTGCCTGAGATATTAGCGAAAGGATGTAGGAATCCCATTTGGGCTATGAATGGTGGAACGTATAACACCCCACCCAGCAGACTGTCGACCAATCGTGTTGACGTTATCCATGCTGCATCAAGCAGTTGCTAAACGCAATCTTTTCTCAAAGTCAGGTTATGAGTCGAGAAACGTGCATATTTTCCTCGCAATTAAGTAATGTCACGATTCCAACGCTATACACTATTACATACATCAAGTTAATTATCTCACGTCTCGGAAAATATTTGTAATGTTGTACTTCTTGTTGACAAAATTCATGCTCATGTTGGGTTTTTGAGCTAGCACCCAATTCACTCCATGAAGGAGAGCTCTCCTTATCTCAGAATCGCCCAGAATGCACAGCGTGGCACGTTGACGTACATGGTCAACATACATGGGCGACATGCACAATGTGATTCCAATGGAATTTCCCATCTCCTCAAAAGTATCTCTGCCGTTGACTCAACTCTGTGAGGCACATCGATCTGCAGGTTGAACATGGTGAGATTGTAGACTCCTAAATTCATAGTGCAATTTGTTTAGGCGATTTTACAGCTAACTAGCTACTTCACATGCTGACATTGTCTTTGGTATTATTGTGTGTAGCTACGTTTGCTAGCTAGGCAACCAGCCCATAGAGAGAGCAGTGCATTGGGGATTTTGTTGTCAACTCGAGCTGCAACAGACACAACATTATTCACATGTTGCTACCAACCTTATTATAAAGCCAAAATTAACATTTGTTCACAAAAAAATATTGTTCTCTTATTTAACACTGTAATTTATAGGAATGAGTGGTTTTGGGTGGATTTTTCCTTTAAGTAGACTATAAAATACATTTTAAATGGTAAATGGCCAGAGAGAACTATCTTTATTTACTGTATATTTGGTCATGGCAGATAGGATGTTGTGTTGTAGAGGGGAAAAACATATTCCTGATAGCTACTCATTTAATACTGTCTACAGAGCCTAATGGGTAAGGGCCAGGATATCAGATGAGCATTGACAAGGATGCTGATGAACTGACACTCAGTATCTTACCACACATTAGACAGTCTATAAATACACACGCAGGCACGAACGGACACATACAGACACACACACTAGCCCTCCCAGACCCACTCCCTGGGACGGTTACCAGAGTTGATTGATCTTTCATTGATTGATTATGATGTTGTCTCTTCCTGATTTAACTCCAGCCTGAATGAGTAATTTATGTTATGTGACCTGAGTGAGGAAATATCTGATAGGCCCCCTGAGAAAGACCAACACATGTCACAGCCAATCAGTAGCAGCCTGTTTGAGTAGTTAATTACTCTTCCTCACCAACGACAGACAATAATTCAGAATGATTTGATTCATGGGGTTTTACAGTTGACAAAGTCAAATATATGTTGACAAGTTTGATTTAGATTTTATTTCAAGTTTGAATGAAGCCGATTAAGTTCAAATAGGTTTATTATGACCAGACTGATGTTCAGAATATGTCAATACATTAGGCTTACATACTGTATAATAGGGCTATATGTAGACAACATGGAAACCATAGGATGACATTCAGCAGAAATTATACAAGGTGGGAATTCCCTCTCTGTTGGTATGCTATAATTAATTCAAAATGTGAGTAACACACTCATGCACTTGCAGACAAACACACATGTACCCAAACTCACATGTTCACACACGCACTCATACACAACTATCCACACCCACACACAAGTTTGGTAGTCTGACATGCACACACACAAATGTTAAAAGTATTTCAATGTTTGATATGAAAGTCAGTGATATCTACAGGAGTGATGATCAGTGGGGCTGAGTTTTTACCTCTGTCAATAAGACAGGGGCCAAAATATGGATAAAGTTTCTCAGTAAAGGTGTAGCCAGTGAAAGAGTAGATATGAGACCTGGCCTCCACATTATAGAAGGAGACCTGGCCCTCCTTATAATCCACAAACACCCCCACCTTCTGGGGCTTCGCTCTCAGGGAGAGGGGGACAGAGGGGCCAGAGAGAGCCTTGTACTCTCCATTTCTAAGCCACAGTGTCCTGTATCCATTTTCAGGGCTCACTGTAATCTTCCCCTTCCTGTTGATGGACTCTCTGGCCACTCCAATAGTCCACCTTGTCTTCCCCTTCACCTGAACATCATAGTAGAATCTCCCTGAGGAGAAACCCTCCTTTCCCAGGACATTGACACAAGTATCAAACCTTTCTGGGTTGTAAGGGAGATCCTGCCATACATCTCCAAATATAACTTGTTTCCCATCTTCAGACAGGATGAGTTTTGGATGTGCTGTATCAGGATCAAGAGTCACATCCACTGTGGACAGAAACACACTTTATTAGAATTATTTTGAAAAACAAACTTTACTGCAGGTTTTGCTGCCCAGTACATTACTGTAGACATATGTAGCCTATAGGTTGCTATTGATAACAACATACAGTATATTGCAGATGTGAATGCGTGGTATTTCAAGTAAGACCCGTATGTGAAGATATGACTATTAATGTGAAACTCTAAGTGGATGGACTGATGGTTTCAAGTTCTAGAATATAGAGAAGGAGTTTGTCAGATTTGAGGGATACCAGAAACTATGGTAATATA
This sequence comes from Oncorhynchus mykiss, assembly GCF_057628025.1. Lineage (NCBI taxonomy): Eukaryota > Metazoa > Chordata > Actinopteri > Salmoniformes > Salmonidae > Oncorhynchus > Oncorhynchus mykiss. Next base: position 32,741,340 of record NC_143047.1, read on the forward strand.
ATGTTACAGTAGAGTATACTGTATACTATACAAATCTCCATCTCTAAACTTTATTGTTAAAGTGAGATTGATTTTTTAATGCAAGTTCAGAACCAAACACATATGCTAAGTGACAAGGTGTAGAAATAATCACTCTTCCATAATACAGTATACCTGCAAACAGTATGAAGTGATCTAATCTATTTGGAATAGAATTCAGTGTCATTAATTTACCTGGACTCCCATTCATGTTTACAAAATCTGTGGGTAAATTAAACAAATAAAACAAATTATAATTCCTGTTATTTAAAGTGTGAACATTTTCAAATAAAAAAATGAAACAAAATAGCATTCTTGGTGTGAACATAAAATAATTCCAATACAGTAATATTTTACCACATAATTATGACTAATAATATGATTATGACTAATCTTTGTGCTATTTGCATATTTGCACAATGGAAATTGTAAACCCTGAGAACAGGGCTCTCCAACCCTGTTCCTGGAGAGATGATGTCCTGTAGGTTTGGCTGTAAAAATGGCTGTGTTTTTCTGTGACTTGGCTCTGACCTAACATAATCGTTTGTGGTGCTTTCGCCGTAAAGCCTATTTGAAATCGGACACTGTGGTGGGATTAACAAGAAGTGTATCTTTAAAATGGTGTGAAATACTTGTATGTCTGAGTAATTTTAATTATGAGATTTCTGTTGTTTTGAATTTGGCACCCTACACTTTCACTGGCTGTTGTCATATCGATCCCGTTAGTGGGCTGTCAGCCCTAAGAAGTTTTAAACAATGATGCCCTTCCCTCGTAGGAGTGGATCTGATCATGGTATTTGTCTCTGCCATCTTGGTAGAAATGGACTCTAATGTTTGACTGAGGGCCAAGGAGGTTGATTCTGAACCAGTCAACTCTCATGTCAGCACTGATGTTGGGTTTGACGGGGCAGAATGATGTCATCACCAGCCACAGCTTAACAGGGCAGAATGATGTCATCACCAGCCACAGCAACAATGGCATGAGTCAGACCAAGAACCTCAAACTTCTCTGGAAAGAAAAACAACCAATCAATATCAAAAACGACCATGCACATCATCAGCTGTTGGTCCCTTTCAGACTTTAACAGACCACACTAAAGATCAACACCAAACCTGGCCCAAATACTTAAGGTTTGCTTGATTTAGCTTGGTTGCCAATGGAATAGCCTTGTAATGAAAGTGCAAACCGTAGCCATCGTTCATGCAAATCCTCACATCAATCACACACACACACACACACACACACACACACACACACACACACACACACACACACAAAGAACATGTGAGGTCACTCTACCAGAGCCTGCTCTTTGAAGGAGGAGCAGGATATTGACACACAGATAGTCTGTCCAAGTCCACATCATTTCTGAAAGAGAGGATAACATACTGTATATAAATCATAAAGATCCTGAGCTCTAGACCCGCAATGTGATTCAAAGTAGGCGATGTTATGGATCATATGATATGGATGTATTATGTAATCACCTGAGACCACCTGAGACCTAAGACAGAAGACTACTTAAGACAGACTTTCAAAAATATGTAAACTTGGTCCTTTTATTTAATAATATAAAACATTTCTCCCATTATCTCCATAATCCCTGACAGCTGCACTGAGGGATATGACAGACAGACAGACACACACACACTATTTAATCACCTGAGGCCAAAGACTACTCAAGACAGACTTTCTTAAATATGCTAAACTTGGCCTTTTTATCAAGGCCTGTCTGGTTCTCACACACAGCTATTGCCAACCATCTACATTGACTTGAATGTTAATTGCTGGGATTTATTAGTATAAAGCATTTCTGCCATTAACTATATTTTCTCTGACAGCTTTAAACATATATATAAATAATACTTACGATTAGATACATGCAGATCACAATTGAGAAGAGTTTGGCTTAAAGCTCGCTGACCTGTGGGAAATGACTGCAGAGAAAATAAATCTGGTGTGTCTACTGCAAGGCAGGGAAGTAGCTTCAACATTACTTGTTATTCTTGTAGATGAGATGGAATCTTGTAGATGAGTTGACTTGACTTGAGTTAACTTGTGAGGAAGTAGGTGAGAGGTGGCATAGTTTCTGGAAACAAAACTCTATTAAACTGTCTACACTAAGATGTCACACATAGAGATCACAGGAGGCTGGTAAGGGGAGGACAGCTCATAATAATGGCTGCAATGGAGTACATGGAACTGTATCAGCAACATGGAAACCAGGTCTTTCGTGTGTTTGAGACCATTCTATTAATTCCATTCCAGCCATTAATATGAGTCTGTCCTCCCAAATGATTGTGCCACCAGCCACCTGTGAGAGATGCAAGCAGATCACCCTTACCATGTACCTTGTCAGACTGGATGTGAAAGATTTTATCAAATCCATTCAAAGACATAGCAATGTGTACACATATTTATTCAACAACATAGTTTTAGATTGTAACAGAAAATGATATTTTTTTAAAGAACCTGTAATAATGAGCCATAAAAGGCGTCTTCCCAGTGCTGAGGGATCCTCCACTTCCCAAATCAAATCAAATCAAATTTTATTTGTCACATACACATGGTTAGCAGATGTTAATGCGAGTGTAGCGAAATGCTTGTGCTTCTAGTTCCGACAATGCAGTAATAACCAACAAGTAATCTAACTAACAATTCCAAAACTACTGTCTTGTACACAGTGTAAGGGGATAAAGAATATGTACATAAGGATATATGAATGAGTGATGGTACAGAGCAGCATAGGCAAGATACAGTAGATGGTATCGAGTACAGTATATACATATGAGATGAGTATGTAAACAAAGTGGCATAGTTAAAGTGGCTAGTGATACATGTATTACATAAGGATACAGTCGATGATATAGAGTACAGTATATACGTATGCATATGAGATGAATAATGTAGGGTAAGTAACATTATATGAGGTAGCATTGTTTAAAGTGGCTAGTGATATATTTACATCATTTCCCATCAATTCCCATTATTAAAGTGGCTGGAGTTGAGTCAGTGTCAGTGTGTTGGCAGCAGCCACTCAATGTTAGTGGTGGCTGTTTAACAGTCTGATGGCCTTGAGATAGAAGCTGTTTTTCAGTCTCTCGGTCCCAGCTTTGATGCACCTGTACTGACCTCGCCTTCTGGATGATAGCGGGGTGAACAGGCAGTGGCTCGGGTGGTTGATGTCCTTGATGATCTTTATGGCCTTCCTGTGACATCGGGTGGTGTAGGTGTCCTGGAGGGCAGGTAGTTTGCCCCCGGTGATGCGTTGTGCAGACCTCACCACCCTCTGGAGAGCCTTACGGTTGAGGGCGGAGCAGTTGCCGTACCAGGCGGTGATACAGCCCGCCAGGATGCTCTCGATTGTGCATCTGTAGAAGTTTGTGAGTGCTTTTGGTGACAAGCCGAATTTCTTCAGCCTCCTGAGGTTGAAGAGGCGTTGCTGCGCCTTCTTCACAATGCTGTCTGTGTGAGTGGACCAATTCAGTTTGTCTGTGATGTGTATGCCGAGGAACTTAAAACTTGCTACCCTCTCCACTACTGTTCCATCGATGTGGATAGGGGGGTGTTCCCTCTGCTGTTTCCTGAAGTCCACAATCATCTCCTTAGTTTTGTTGACGTTGAGTGTGAGGTTATTTTCCTGACACCACACTCCGAGGGCCCTCACCTCCTCCCTGTAGGCCGTCTCGTCGTTGTTGGTAATCAAGCCTACCACTGTTGTGTTGTCCGCAAACTTGATGATTGAGTTGGAGGCGTGCGTGGCCACGCAGTTGTGGGTGAACAGGGAGTACAGGAGAGGGCTCAGAACGCACCCTTGTGGGGCCCCAGTGTTGAGGATCAGCGGGGAGGAGATGTTGTTGCCTACCCTCACCACCTGGGAGCAGTTGCAGTTGCACAGGGCGGGGTCGAGAAGTAGGGTCTCGAGCTTGATGACGAGCTTGGAGGGTACTATGGTGTTGAATGCCGAGCTGTAGTCAATGAACAGCATTCTCACATAGGTATTCCTCTTGTCCAGATGGGTTAGGGCGGTGTGCAGTGTGGTTGAGATTGCATCGTCTGTGGACCTATTTGGGCGGTAAGCAAATTGGAGTGGATCTAGGGTGTCAGGTAGGGTGGAGGTGATATGGTCCTTGACTAGTCTCTCAAAGCACTTCATGATGACGGAAGTGAGTGCTACGGGGCGGTAGTCGTTTAGCTCAGTTACCTTAGCTTTCTTGGGAACAGGAACAATGGTGGCCCTCTTGAAGCATGTGGGAACAGCAGACTGGTATAGGGATTGATTGAATATGTCCGTAAACACACCGGCCAGCTGGTCTGCGCATGCTCTGAGGGCGCGGCTGGGGATGCTGTCTGGGCCTGCAGCCTTGCGAGGGTTAACACGTTTAAATGTCTTACTCACCTCGGCTGCAGTGAAGGAGAGACCGCATGTTTTCGTGGCAGGCCGTGTCAGTGGCACTGTATTGTCCTCAAAGCGGGCAAAAAAGTTATTTAGTCTGCCTGGGAGCAGGACATCCTGGTCCGTGACTGGGCTGGATTTCTTCCTGTAGTCCGTGATTGACTGTAGACCCTGCCACATGCCTCTTGTGTCTGAGCCGTTGAATTGAGATTCTACTTTGTCTCTGTACTGACGCTTAGCTTGTTTGATAGCCTTGCGGAGGGAATAGCTGCACTGTTTGTATTCGGTCATGTTACCAGACACCTTGCCCTGATTAAAAGCAGTGGTTCGCGCTTTCAGTTTCACGCGAATGCTGCCATCAATCCACGGTTTCTGGTTAGGGAATGTTTTAATCGTTGCTATGGGAACGACATCTTCAACGCACGTTCTAATGAACTCACACACCGAATCAGCGTATTCGTCAATGTTGTTGTCTGACGCAATACGAAACATGTCCCAGTCCACGTGGTGGAAGCAGTCTTGGAGTGTGGAGTCAGCTTGGTCGGACCAGCGTTGGACAGACCTCAGCGTGGGAGCCTCTTGTTTTAGTTTCTGTCTGTAGGCAGGGATCAACAAAATGGAGTCGTGGTCAGATTTTCCGAAAGGGGGGCGGGGCAGGGCCTTATATGCGTTGCGGAAGTTAGAGTAACAATGATCCAAGGTCTTTCCACCCCTGGTTGCGCAATCGATATGCTGATAAAATTTAGGGAGTCTTGTTTTCAGATTAGCCTTGTTAAAATCCCCAGCTACAATGACTGCAGCCTCCGGATGAATGGTTTCCAGTTTGCAAAGAGTTAAATAAAGTTTGTTCAGAGCCATCGATGTGTCTGCTTGGGGGGGGGATATATACGGCTGTGATTATAATCGAAGAGAATTCTCTTGGTAGATAATGCGGTCTACATTTGATTGTGAGGAATTCTAAATCAGGTGAACAGAAGGATTTGAGTTCCTGTATGTTTCTTTCATCACACCATGTCGCGTTAGTCATAAGGCATACGCCCCCGCCCCTCTTCTTACCAGAAAGATGTTTGTTTCTGTCTGCGCGATGCGTGGAGAAACCCGTTGGCTGCACCGCTTCGGATAGAGTCTCTCCAGTGAGCCACGTTTCTGTGAAGCAAAGAACATTACAGTCTCTGATGTCCCTCTGGAATGCTACCCTTGCTCGGATTTCATCAACCTTGTTGTCAAGAGACTGGACATTGGCAAGAAGAATGCTAGGGAGTGGTGCACGGTGTGCCCGTCTCCGGAGTCTGACCAGAAGACCGCCTCATTTCCCTCTTTTTCGGAGTTGTTTTTTTTTTGGGTCGCTGCATGGAATCCACTCCGTTGTCCTGTTTGTAAGGCAGAACACAGGATCCGCGTCGCGAAAAACATATTCTTGGTAGTACTGATGGTGAGTTGATGCTGATCTTATATTCAGTAGTTCTTCTCGACTGTATGTAATGAAACCTAAGATGACCTGGGGTACTAATGTAAGAAATAACACGTAAAAAAATAAAAAACTGCATAGTTTCCTAGGAACGCGAAGCGAGGCGGCCATCTCTGTCGGCGCCGGACCTGTTGTTTGTTCACTTTCACTGGATGTTTTTCTTACTCTCCTTTCATTGTTTAAGTGTGTCCTCTTTATATTACCATCCATATGTCACATATTGATTGAGGCATCCACTGTGGTGGGTTGTTGGCATGGGACGACAAGAGAAATATGGCCTTATTGCACAGACATCAAGTTGACACTAGAGGGCAGTAGACACACACTGATCACAGTGACATGTCATTGCAGAGATGGAAGAGGAAATGGGACATCCCACGCCCTCATTTATTTTTTCAATCAATCAATCAAATGTATTTATAAAGCCCTTCTTACATCAGCTGATGTCACAAAGTTCTGTACAGAAACCCATCCTAAAACCCCAAACAGCAAGCAATGCAGGTGAAGAAGCACGGTGGCTAGGAAAAACTCCCTAGAAAGGCCAGAACCTAGGAAGAAACCTAGAGATGAACCAGGCTATGAGGGGTGGCCAGTCCTCTTCTGGCTGTGCCGGGTGGAGATTATAACAGAACATGGCCAAGATGTTCAAATGTTCATAGATGACCAGAAGGGTCAAATAAAATAAAAAATACATATTTTTCCCCCTAGGCAAGTCAGTTAAGAACAAATTCTTATTTTCAATGACGGCCTGGGAACAGTGGGTTAACTGCCTGTTCAGGGGCAGAACGACAGACTTGTACCTTGTCAGCTCGGGGGTTTAAACTTGCAACCTTCCGATTACTAGTTCAACGCTCTAACCCCTAGGCTACCCTGCCGCCCCAATAATCAACAACAATAATAATCACAGGGGTTGTAGAGGGTGCAACAGGTCAGCACTAACTGAAGTTTATTTATTGCTTTATCCGGGTAGCCGGAAAGTAGAGCATTGCAGTAGTCTAACCTGGAAGTGACAAAAGCATGGATTAATTTTTCTGCATCATTTTTGGACAGAACGTTCCTGATTTTTGCAATGTTATGTAAATGGAAAAAAGCTGTCATTGAAACAGTCTTGATATGTTTGTCAAGAGAGATCAAGGTCCAGCATAACGCAGAGGTCCTTCACAGTTTTATTTGAGGCGACTGTACACCTATCAAAATGAATTGTCAGATTCAACAGAAGATCTCTTTGTTTCTTGGGATCTAGAACAAGCATCTCTGTTTTGTCCAAGTTTAAAAGTAGAACATTTGCCGCCATCCACTTCCTTATGTCTAAAACACAAGCTTCCAGGGTAGGCAATTTTGGGGCTTCACCATGTTTAATCGAAATGTACAGCTGTGTATCATCCACATAGCACTGAAAGTTAGCATTACGTTTCCGAATGACATCACCAAGAGGTAAAATATATAGTGAAAACAATAGTGGTTCCTAAAACAGAGCCTTGAGGATCACCAGTTGATTTGTCAGAGGACAAACCATCCACAGAGACAAACTGATATCTTTCTGACAGATAAGATCTAAACCAGCCCAGAACTTGTTCGTGTAGACCAATTTGGGTTTCCAATTTCTCAAAAAGAATGTGGTGATCGATGGTATCAAAAGCAGCACTAAGGTCTAGGAGCACGAGGACAGATGCAGAGCCTCGGTCTGACGCCATTAAAAGGACATTTACCACCTTCACAAGTGCTGTCTCAGTGCTATGATGGGGTTTAAAATCAGACTGAAGAGTTTTATATACATTGTTTGTCTTCAGGAAGGCAGTGAGTTGCTGCGCAACAGCATTTTCTAAAAATGTTTAGAGGAATGGAAGATTCAATATAGGCCGATAGTTTTTTATATTTTCTGGGTCAAGGTTTGGCTTTTTCAAGAGAGGCTTTATTACTGCCACTTTTAGTGAGTTTGGTACACATCCGGTGGATAGAGAGCCATTTATTATGTTCAACATAGGAGGGCCAAGCACATGAAGCAGCTCTTTCAGTAGTTTAGTTGGAATAGGGTCCAGTATGCAGCTTGAAGGTTTAGAGGCCATGATTATTTTCATCAATGTGTCAAGAGATATAGTATTAAAAAACTTGAGTGTCTCCCTTGATCCTAGGTCCTGGCAGAGTTATGCAGCTGAGCTTTGGAGGAATACTCAGATTTAAAGAGGAGTCCGTCATTTGCTTTCTAATGATCATGATCTTTTCCTCAAAGAAGTTCATGAATTTATCACTGCTGAAGTGAAAGCCATCCTCTTTTGGGGAATGCTGCTTTTTAGTTAGCTTTGTGACAGTATCAAAAATAGATTTTGGATTGTTCTTATTTTCCTCAAATAAATTGGAAAAATAGGAGGATCGAGCAGCAGTGAGGGCTCTTCGATACTGCACGGTACTGTCTTTCCAAGCTAGTCGGAAGTCGTCCAGTTTGGTGTAGCGCCATTTACATTCCAATTTTCTGGAAGCTTGCTTCAGGGCTTGGGTATTTTCTGTATACCAGGGAGCAAGTTTCTTATGACAAACATTTTTAGTTTTTAGGGGTGTGACTGCACCTAGGGTATTACGCAAGGTTAAATTGAGTTCCTCAGTTAGGTGGTTAACTGATTTTTGTACTCTGACGTGCTTGGGTAGGCGGAGGGAGTCTTGAAGGGCATCTAGGAATCTTTGGGTTGTCCGAGAATTTATAGCACTGCTTTTGATGGTCCTTGGTTGGGGTCTGAGCAGATTATTTGTTGCGATTGCAAACGTAATAAAATGGTGGTCCAATAGTCCAGGATTATGATGAAAAACATTAAGATCAACAACATTTATTCCACGGGACAAAACTAGGTCCAGAGTATGACTGTGGCAGTGAGTAGGTCCAGAGACAAGTTGGACAAAACCCACTGAGTCGATAATGACTCCGAAAACCTTTTGGAGTGGGTCTGTGGACTTTTCCATGTGAATATTAGTCACCAAAAATTAGAATATTATCTGCCATGACTACAAGGTCCGATAGGAATTCAGGAAACTCAGTGAGGAACGCTGTATATGGCCCAGGAGGCCTGTAAACAGTAGCTATAAAATGTGATTGAGTAGGCTGCATAGATTTCATGACTAGAAGCTCAAAAGACAAAAACGTCTTTATTTTTGTAAATTGAAATGTGCTATCGTAAATGTTAGCAACACCTCCGCATTTGCGAGATTCGCGGGGGATATGGTCACTAGTGTAACCAGGAGGTGAAGCCTCATTTAACCTGTCTACGATACTGGTTCCCAATTGGGAATCAACCCTCCCACGTTCAGCTGAAACGGTGGCGCATGGAACGCAAAAATATTCTTAAAAATATTTAACCTCCACACATTAACAAGTCCAATAGCTCAAATGAAAGATAAACACCTTGTTCATCTAGCCAGCAAGTCAGATTTCTAAAATGTTTTACGGCGAAAACATAGCACATATATATGTAAAACCACCACCAGACACAGCTCATTTGAATAGCCAAAACATGCAATCAACAAACGCAGGATTAAAAAATAAATCGCTCACTAACCTTTTGAAAATCTTCATCAGATGACAGTAATATGACATGTTACACAGTACATATTTTTTTTTTCAATAATATGCCATTTATATCCATAAATGTCCATTTACAGTGAGTTCACGTTCAGAAATTACTCAAAAATGCGCGCAGGAAATCTATGTAGCGCGGCAAGATAACGTAAATAGACATCATAAACTTTGACTAAATATACATGTTCTACATATAGTTAGAAAGATACACTGCTTCTTTATGCAACCGCTGTGTTAGATTTATTTTTAACGTTACAGAAATCGCACACTATTCCATATGCTGAGACAGCGCTCAGTTCCAAGCTACATTTCTACGTAATGTTGGAGTCAACAGAAACACAGATTTAAGCATAAATATTCCCTTACCTTCGATGGTCTTCGTTCAGAATGTTCTGGAAGGCTTCATACTTACCCAATACATCGTTTGGTTTCAAGTCTTGCGTCTTTGTATTAGCTACTGCTAATAACATCAGCTGAAATGCACCCAAAACGTCCTCTGGTCCGGAAAAGTTGCGCATCAAAACTTCAAAATTACATATTATATGTCGACTAAACAGGTCAAACTAAGTGCAGAAGCAAGCTTTATGATGTTTTAGACACGCAAAACAAACTTCAATTCAATCGGCCATCGTCTGCCCTTCTCTTGAGTGCTGGAACAAAGGAATGGCTGGGACCAATTCGCGCCCATACGCACAGCCTATTCTCTCGTGGCACGCACTAATTTCACTCCCATAGGGTCAATTCTCGCGGGATTTGAACGATTCAAAGCTCTACTGAAAGAGGACATCTAGCGGAAGAGATAGAAAGTGTCCCCAGAATCCTAACTGGTTGGGAAGGGTGGGGGCCATGACGTCAAAGTTGCTCCAACTTTCATGGCCACAAAAACTAGTTTGGAAGAATGCCTGCCCTGTGAGTTCTGCTATACTTACAGACATAATTCCAACGGTTTTAGAATCTTTAGAGTGTTTTCTATCCAATAATAATTTTTATTTGCATATATTAGCAATTTTTGACAGATTTTTTTTCCAGTTTACTAGGGGTACCCAATCTCTCCAAAGGGGGCGTATGTCTGCCATATCCTTAACAGGTCATTTAACACAGTAAATTCATCAGGCTCAAGCCATGTTTCAGTCAGGCCAATCACATCAAGATTATGATCAGTGATTAGTTAATTGACTGTAAATGCCTTGGAAGTGAGGGATCTAACATTAAGTAGCCCTATTTTGAGATATCACAGTCTCTTTCAATAATGGCAGGAATGGAGGAGGTCTTTATTCCAATGAGATTGCTAAGGCGAACACCGCCATGTTTAGTTTTGCCCAACCTAGATCGAGGCACAGACACGGTCTTGATGGGGATAGCTGAGCTGACTACACTGACTGTGCTAGTGGCAGACTCCACTAAGCTGGCAGGTTGGTTAACAGCCTGCTGCCTGGCCTGCACCCTATCTCATTGTGGACCTAGGGGAGTTAGAGCCCTGTCTATGTTCATAGATAAAATGTGAGCACCCCTCTAGCTAGGATGGAGTCTGTCCCTCCTCCTTGGTCCTGTTTGTGGGTAAGTCCCAGAAAGAGAGCCAATTATCTACAAATTCTATCTTTTGGGAGGGGCAGAAAACAGTTTTCAACCAGCAATTGAGTTGTGAGACTCTGCTGTAGAGCTCATCACTCCCCCTAACTGGGAGGGGGCCAGAGACAATTACTCAATGCCGACACATCTTTCTAGCTGATTTACACGCAGAAGCTATGTTGCACTTGGTGACCTCTGACTGTTTCATCCTAACATCGTTGGTGCCGATGTGGATAACAATATCTCTATACTCTCTACACTCGCCAGTTTTTGCTTTAGCCAGCACCATCTTCAGATTAGCCTTAACGTCAGTAGCCCTGCCCCCTGGTAAACAGTGTATGATCGCTGGATGATTTGTTTTAAGTCTAATACTGCGGGTAATGGAGTCAATGAACTAGGTAGGCCACATCCAGCTGCTATCGCATTGTTGTCTATGGGAGAGCCGCCCGCTTAAGTAGACCCAATACTGACAACTTTTTTTCATTGGTAAACGGCAGGAGTCAACTGTCTTCATTTATCCACCATCTTTGGCCATGGCAGTGTGCCTGTTGTGCTGTAGAGATGAAAGCACTTGATCATGTTGGGAAATACAAACTAGTTATTTCATTCTATTTCAGCTTGTATTAATAAGAAATAATGTACTGACTAGTATATCATGGTACCTACATATTTGACAACTGCCTGATACGGTAACTAAACAGTGCTCTACATTGTGGTGCACTGGTCAAATGCAGTGCACTGTATTATGAGGTGTAGTACATTATCATTTGAGAATAACCAACAAAGTTCCACCATACCAGTCTTAGAGCAGTGCTGTATACTGTATCCCCCTTTTAACACTACTGGGCCAAACCAAACTGTACTGGCTGGCTCTGATATTTACCTTCCACATGGTCCTGTCCATCATGGTTCCTGCAGCTATGTTAAATACGTAACCAGGCCAGTCCAGTACAGCTCTGTTCAGCCTGTTCTGTCACGACTTCCTCCGAAGTCGGTCCCTCTCCTTGTTCGGGCGACGTTCGGCGGTCGACGTCACCGGTCTTCTAGCCATCACCAATCCACCTTTTCATTTTCCATTTGTTTTGTCTTGTCTTCCCACACACCTGGTTCCAATTCCATTCATTACATGTTGTGTATTTAACCCTCTGTTCCCCCCATGTCCTTGTCCGGAATTGTTTATTGTAAGTGCTTGTGCACGTTATGTCTGGTGTGCGTCGGATTTTGTACCCATTTATTGATTGTTCTGTTTTCCGGTGGGTTTTTATTATTAAACTGCGCTGTTGGAAACACAGTTTTTGCTTTCCTGCGTCTGACTTCTCTGCCGCCAGTACTCACCCCTTACATGTTCAGTCAGTAGTGTGAAAGGGTATATATTCTAAATGTGTGTCTCTGGGTCTATGTGTTGGCTGTGGTTAGTGGTGATGTTAGACTGCTGGGACAGGCAGGAAACAGAAACAGGAAACACCATAGTCCTCCTGGAAAGGGTGGCACACATCCCATTACACACTGCAAAGAGGAGAGGAGAAAACACACCCACTCTGTCCCAGCCTCCAAAACAAGAGAATAGGCATATCTACAGTATGTCATCCAAAAGGTGATAACTCCAATAGGATGGATAAAAGGTGATAACTCCAGTAGGATGTATAAAAGGTGATAACTGCAGTAGGATGGATAAAAATATTTCTGTTCAAGGTGAAAGCAGATTTACTTTTTGTATTTTGAGTGGGCTTGGTTTTAACGAAGCGTTGGACCTTTTTCTTCGCAACCTTTGTATCAAAGTCTATAGATAAAGCCTGTGGGCTTGTTTCTTAATCAAGCGGGCCCTGGATAGGTTCTCGAGGGAGAGCGGGAGAAATACGATTTTCAATGTCCTTGCTAAGGGTGTTAATTCCTGCGGACCTGGTGTCTGGCAAATCCCCATCTAGTCTTTGTGACTTGTCTTTTACCCTTTTCTCAAATGTTTCTCGCCTTCGTTCTTCACATAGTGGAACTGCAGGAGAAGATTGGTCTACGTTTTGATCGTCCTTTAACCCTTTGTTACCCTTGTGCTCTGACACTGTGTGGGTTGGGTGCAGGAACGTAGCGAACAGGTCGATTGTAGCGGTAGTTGTTTCGATGGCGACATACTTCACAGTTATTTTGACCGCGGTGGTTATTGGATTTGTGGTTTCGTGGTAGAAGCCATTGTTGTGCATCATCTTTCAACGCTCCAATACCTGATAATGCACCCTCTAACTGGAGTGAGTGCTCCTGGTCAAACTTCAAAACCGAGTGGTCAGGGCTCTTAGCATTGTTCTTTTGAAACATAAAAAGCTGTGCTTGCAAGCTCTCTGAGTTGTAAGATAGACAGGCCAACATAGGCTATAGGGCCCAAGTAGGAACTGAAGGTGGGATACATGTTCGACAGAAACATTTGTTTGAATGGAAACAGCTCTTCCATTCCTGTTTCAGTGAGTAGGCCAAAGTAAGCTGAACAAAGCCTATGACAGTAAGCTTGTGGGTGTTCCATACAAGCTTGTTTGACAGTGTTAGCCAGAGCGCTATCGTGTTTGCGATTCGCAGAGCCACTGAATTCTAATTTCAAAGCTGTGGCAAGTTTAGCGTAATCGCTGTTGTAGACGAATTAACCTCATCAAGTGTCTATTCGACGTTCGCTTCAACAGGTCAACCCTGTCAGAACCCGTAGTATCGCAGTATCGTTTGGCTGACCAGGAATGGGGTCAAAGGTAGGGAAACAGTACAGATGAAGATGAAAATGATCAGGCCTATTGTACATTTTCCTATAGAAATGATTGTTGAAAACTAGTCTAGGTTGGAACTGTTGCTTTTATAATACAATAATAATTGTTATTCTTAATCAAAAAGCCTGTGTGTGATCTGTTATTCATCTGTGTGATGTGATCAATCAGTTTATTCCAGTTCAGAATGAAAATTATTTATTGTATTTTAAAACTTCTTAGGGCTGAAATCCCGTTAACGGGATCGATATGACAACGGCCAGTGAAAGTGCAGGGCGCGTCTTATACCGTTTTAAAGATAAAATTCTCATTAATCCAGCCACAGTGTCTGATTTCAAAAAGGCTTTACAGTGAAAGCACCACAAAAGATAATGTTAGGTCACCACCAAGCCACAGAAAAACAGCCATTTTTCCAGCCAAAGATAGGAGTCACAAAAAGCACAAATAGAGGTCAAATTAATCACTAACCTTTGATGATCTTCATCAGATGACACTCATAGGACTTCATGTTACACAATACATGTATGTTTTGTTTGAGAAAGTTCATATTTATATCAAGAAATCTGAGTTTACATTGGCACGTTACGTTCAGTAGTTCCAGAAACATGTATGTTTTTAATGGGGGAAACTAAACATTAATACATATTTATATGGATATTTAATTTCATTGTTATTTGTTTTTGTCTATGTTGCATTTGTTTTAGGCAATAAGGGCAATGAAATGTACTTGTCGCGACTTCCGCCAAAGTCAGGTCCACTCCTTGTTCGGGCGGCGTCGGCGGTCTTCTAGCCATCATCGATCCACTTTTCATTTTCTATGTGTTTTTTCTCGTTTTTTCTCACACCTGGTTTCAATTCCCTCAATCACTTGTTGTGTATTTAACCCTCGTTTCCCCCCATGTCTCTGTGTGGTATTGTTTATTGTAAGTGCTTGTGCACGTGTTGATTGGTACGCAACAGGTTTTTGTACCCATACCATGTTATTTTCATGCTGTTGGTTTTGCTATTAAACTGCTCAGGCTATTACCAAATTCTGCTCTCCTGCATCTGACTTCCCTGCCACGCACCCCTTACAGTACTGATATTTATGTATAGTTGCATATTTTCCTAATCTTGGGTCCCAGGAGAACACAGAATTTCTCATTTGGGTCCAAAGGCAGAAAAAGTTTAGAGTACTGATTTTGGACATGTGAGTGTTGCACTTGCTCCTTTCGGTCTCAAACGTATCTGTCATTGTTTGCAGATAGAGGTCTTGAGTATGGAGCGAGAGATTCGGTGATGAGATTTCCTCCGCTTGCTTAGAAATCAATATTTCCATCTTCATCACCTGAGTTCTCTCATCATTCATTTGGTCAGCGACTTCAATGAGTTCTGCTGATTTGTCATCCAACTTAGTCATTGTGTTCATTAACTGATCGTCTTTGGTCTGCAGCATTTGGAGGAGAACATTGTTACTTTGAGTAATGCATATAGGCTGAATCAAAATAGAAGTGTCATTCTATTTTAGATCCCTCACAGGGGGTACCAATTATGTTGTGTCTGACTGATTAAATTATATGACATGCTATTTTATCAAATCGATTACCTAACGTTTAATTGATTATGTGATTGAATTAAACCATGCAACAATTAAACCATTAATAACCTGGGGCACCACGGAAGCATTCATTTATATAGAGCAGTTATCTCCAGAATCCAATCTCTTGAAAATCTGAAGATCTTTAATATCAATAGCAGTCAATCATTAATCGTCAACTTATTCAGTCTCATTCGGATGGTCATAAAGTACTGCACGAACCCTGGCTAACAAGTTGAATTAGCAATACACAAATTGGTGTAATTATTTATTTACTAAATACCAAAATAATCACACAGAATTACATATATATACACAGGATCGATAATACATCGATTACTAATCATGTCATGAAAATCCCCTAGTGGGCTAACCCAATATGACAGCTCGTTACACAAAAGAAGGGGGTTGGGTTTGAATGAAAGAGCGGGAAGATGGAGTGACAAAGGGATTGGGTCTCTATCGGACCTTGAAAAGCTATTCTACCGTAAATACAGAATCTTATGCATTCTAATAACCGCCCATTCGGTGAAGAAAAATGCAACATATATATTTACTCTGAGCTGCCCTTCGATAGATGGGTCGAAGATGGAAGACTGGTTTGCCCAGCAGAGATCACCATTGTCCTTTGAATAATATTTCTGGTCGTAGTGTTGTAGAGCGGGTACGTTAAAGTACCCTGTCGTTCTTAGGAGATTGTCTGTCCTTTCCTAGGCCACATACGTTTACAGCTGCAGCTGAAAACTCGAAGTCTAGGATGTATCACTTCTTTACTAAATAATCGTTCAATGTTCATACTAAGTTGCCATAATCAGCTTATGCTGGTCTAGTCGAAATACACAATTTCAGTGACGTGATCATCACCTCCATATTGAAATTAGCCCTTATAAACGTACGGACACCAGTCCTCGCGTCATAGGGAACTAAGGTTAACTTCCGTCAACTGACTTTTGTACTGGGGGAGAGAAGGGTGTGTTTCATAGTTCTCAACCAATGTCTGTTCACTTGGGCGTGGCCACTTAGTGAGCATAGGTTACTTATGAAAACAATTCTCTCATTTAGAAGTTAAAATTACATTTCATATTTTCACAAATAGTTTCATATTTAATTCCATGTGAATCTGATAAATTGTATCTTGGAAAGTCTACACATTCTAGTTATGTCATCCTATCAGATATATATATCAGATATAATGTCTGATATAATGTCAGATATAATATTATATCAGATATAATGTCCCAGACAACAACTGATCTGACATCATATTCTTTAAGTACCAACGAACACTTCAACTGGTTTAGAAAGGGAACTATTGTTCCATTCCCCTGCCTTTTTATATTACCATACTTTCTCTGTGGTAACACAGGGCTTTCCAAGAGTCCATTCTGTAGAGTGGAGAGAAAAGGGGGACAGGTATTTATGGGGGGGTCATAAACCTCACCCAACAGGGCAAAGTCATGACAGTAACACACACACACACACACACAACCAGTATTTCAATGTTTGATATAAAACAGTTAGTCAGTGACACCTACAGGAGTGATGACCTGTGGGGCTGAGTTACCAGTAGCACCAGAATAAAATAATGGATAGAGTTTCTCAGTGAAGGTGTAGCCAGTGAAGGAGTAGATATGAGACCTGGCCTCTACATTGTAGAATGAGACCTGACCCTTCTCATAATCCACAAACACCCCCACCTTCTGGGGCTTCTCTCTCAGGGAGAGGACGACAGAGGGGTCAGTGAAAGCCTTGTATTCTTCATACCTCAGCCAAACAGTCCAGCATCCATTCTCAGGTTTCAGGTAAATATACTTCTTCCTGTTGATGGACTCTCTGGCCACTCCTAAAGTCCACCCATTCTTCCCCTCCACCTGCACCTCGTAGTAGAATCTCCCTGAGGAGAAACCCTCCTTTCCCAGGACATAGGGAACAATATCAAACCTCTTTGGGTTATCAGGGAGATTCTGTTTTATGTCTCCATATCTAACTTGTTTCCTGTCTTCAGACAGGATGAGTCTGGGATGTGCTGTATCAGGATCTAGAGTCACATCCACTGTGAAGAGAAACACACACTTTATTAGAATAAACAAAATAAACATAACAATATGGGGGACTGCATTTTACTGCTCAGTACATTGCTATGGGACACATGAATGCTGTATCAGGGTCTAGAGTCACATCCACTGTGAAGTAAAAAAAATAAGAACATCAATATGTGGGAGGACATTTTACTGCAGGACTTACTGCACAGTACATTACTGTAGACATATGTAGCCTATAAGTTATTATTGATAACAGCATACGTATACTGTAGATGTGAATGTGTGGTCATGCTATTTCAAGTAATACCAGTATGTGAATATATTAATATTCATGTGAAACTCTAGTAGGGCTGGGCAATATGGTCAAAATATCATATCACAATACTTAGAGCTTAGAGATTTAGAGCAAAATACTTTGGTGAACTGTTGGAATCAAGGAAATAAACGTATTATTCCAATTCAATAGTTTGAATATAATAGTGGCCACTTTAAATACAGTGTTTGACATGACAACAAATGAAAATGCCAGGGAGGAGTTATTGTGACACGGTAGGAACCAAAGTGTTGACAAATGTTTCCTAGGGGACTCTACAATCTTTGGATACATTGCATGTTTTTGTTAGCTACTTCATGTAGCATACATATTCTTGCTTTGCTTATTCCTCTTTGATTTAGAAGAAACTGTTGTGCAAAAAAACATGCAGATATACATCACCGGTCAAAAGTTGTGACACACCTACTCATTCAAGAGTTCTTCTTTATTTTAACTATTTTCTACATTGTAGAATAATAGTAAAGACATCAAAACTATGAAATAACAATTATGGAATCATGGAGTAACCAAAAAATGTGTTTAAAATGAAAATGTATTTTAGATTCTTCAAAGTAGCCACCCTTTGGCATGATGACAGCTTTTTTGTACACTTTCTCAACCAGCTTCATGAGGAATGATTTTTCAACAGTCTTGAAGGAGTTCCCATAAATGCTGAACACTTATTGGCTGATTTTCCTTTACTCTGCGGTCCTACTCATCCCAAACTATCTCAATTGGGTTGAGGTCAGATGATTGTGGAGGCCAGGTCATCTGATGCAGCACTCCATCCCTCCCCTTCTTGGTCAAATAGCCCTTACACAGCCTGGAGGTGTGTTTTGGGTCATTGTCCTGTTGTAAAACAAATGATAGTCCCACAAAACCCAAACCAGATGGGATGGAGTATTGCTGCAGAATGCTGTGGTTAAGTGTGCCTTGAATTCTAAATCACTGACAGTGTCACCAGTAAAGCACCCTCACACCACCTCCATGCTTCACGGTGGGAACCACACATACAGAGATCATCTGCATACTCTGCGTCTCACAAAGACATGGACACATTCGACCATGAAGGCCAGATTCACGCTCTCCTCTGAACAGTTGATGTTGAGATGTGTCTGTTACTTGAACTCTGTGAAGCATTTATTTGGGCTGCAATTTCTGAGGCTGGTAACTCTAATGTACTTATCCTCTGCAGCAGAGGTAACTCTGGGTCCTCCTTTCCTGTGGCGGTCCTCATGAGAGCCAGTTTCATCATAGCGATTGATGGTTTTTGCGACTGCACTTAAAGAAACTTTAAAAGTTAACATTTTCCGGATTAACTGACCTGCATGTCCTAAAGTAATGATGGACTGTCGTTTCTCTTTGCTTATTTGAGCTGTTCTTGCCATAATATGGACTTCATAATTTACCAAATGGGGCTTTCTGTATACCTCTCCTACCTTGTCACAACACAACTGATTGGCTCAAATGCATAAAGGAAAGAAATTCCACAAATGTACTTTTAACAAAGGACATTTGTTGATTGAAATGCTATCCAGGTGACTACCTCATGAATCTGGTTGACAGAATACCAAGAGTGTGCAAAGCTGTCAAAGGCAAACTTGAATCTCCAATATAAAATACATTTTGATTTGTTTAACACTTTTTTGGTTACTACATGATTCCATGTGTTTTTCATAGTTGACGTCTTCACTATTATTCTACAATGTAGAAAATAGTACAAATAAAGAAAAACCCTGGAATGATTAGGCGTGTCCAAACTTTTGACTGGTACTGTAGTTCTACACCATTACTGGGATTATCAGTCTGTATACAGTAGCTAGTTACGTTTGCTCTGACTCTGTACATTTATTAGCTAGTTAACGATTAGCGGCTAACAAGATTTAGGCCCAACTTGCTTAGAAAATACAAACTAGCTGTTTACAGATGTAAGAAACACAAACTTATAGTGTAATTATAGAACGCTAGTGGATTTATATTAATAAGAAGCAAAGTGAAAACAGCATCGTTGTCATTAACATTGTTGCACATAGTGCATTGATGCGGAGACTGAATGCAGTTGACTCTTGGTAAGAGGAACAACAAATGCGCTCCATGAGTGACAGGGGGCGGGGCTAGGTCTGTGTGGAATGCGACATGGAGAGAGAGAGCGGAGAGAGATGACTCAAATAGCGAAGTAAACTATAAAAATGGACGTAACACACGGCGTATCACATTTAACAAACCAAACAGTCAAATACCGTTATGAAAGTAAAGTTTAAAAAAACAAAACGTTTCGTGCATCAATACCAGAATATTGTAAAATACGGTATACAGCCCAGCCCTAAACTTTAGGTGGGTGGACTGGAGAGTACAACAAACACACTGACCTGCATGTTTTCTGATGGTTTCAAGTTCTACAATATAAACAGAGAGTGTCAGATTTAGGGGATACCAGAAACTATGGTAATGTAATATTACAGTAGAGTATACTGTGTGGTGCCCTTGGAACACAATGACACATCTCCTCTTAATCTCTAAACCTTATTGATAAGGTTCGGGACCAGAAACATATCCAAAGTGACATGGTGTAAAAATACATCCCTCTACCATAATATAGTATACCTTAAGCAACAGAAATATGATATGAAATATATTTGAAATACAATTCAGTATCATTCATTTACCTGGACAGCCCTTCATGTTTACTAAATCTGTGGGTAAATTAAACAAAACTAATTAGAATTTTTGCTAATTAAAATGAGAACATCTTGAAATAAATTAATAAAACAATATCATTCTTTGTGTAAACATTTCCATAGCAGTGAGTAAAGAATTCCAATACAGTGATATTTTACCACATCATTTTGACTCATCTTTGTGCTATTTGCACAATGCAAATTGTAAGCCCTTGGAAATGGGCTCTCCAACCCTGTTCCTGGAGAACCACCCTGTAGGTTTTTGCTCCAACCCTGTTCCTGGAGACCACCCTGTAGGTTTTTGCTCCAACCCTGTTCCTGGAGCCCACCCTGTAGGTGTTCTCTCCAACCCTAATCTAGTGCACCTGATTCTAATAACTTGCTGGTTGATACATTTTATCAGGTTAGTTATAACTAAGGTTGGATTGAAAGCTACGGGACGGCAGCGCTACAGGATCAGGGTTGGAGAACCCTGGCTTAGAATATACATGTATGTATTGTGTATTGACCATAAGGGTCTAGTAATGCATCGTGCTCCTACTTACCCAGCTGATCAGCAAGTATCTCTGCAGACAAACAGATCAATTAAAGTCAAAGTAAAGCATTCTTAATGGTGAATAATTCATTCAACTCCTTGTGTGGCAGGGGGATGGGACAGTAAAAACAATGTGATGAAAAGTATTAATGTCAAATATGTGAGGATTTTAAATCCATGAAACTAGCTGTTGTACGCTATTCAGTTCTGTTACACATTCATGTAATGGGAATTATTTGTCTTCAATTATTGTTTGGTATAACAATCAAATTGGGAGTAAAATAAATGACACATTGATGCATAGGACTGTTGGACACAACTTACTCAGCTTATGAGTGTTGTGATCTTGATTTTTCTCTGCAGACATGAAAAGAGAACCGTTAGAGTGAACATCCTTAATGAACACATCTCACATCCATGAAGAAGACAATTATTAAAATGGAAACATGACACAATGCACAGGACCAGGAGTGTCAAACTCATTCCATGGAGGGCCTGGTATCTGCTGGTTTTTGGTTGTTCCTTTCAATTAACACCTAGACAACCAGGTGTGTGTCGTTCCTAACTAATCAGTGACCTTAATCAATCAAGTACAAGGGAGGAGTGAAAACCCGCAGACACTCGGCCCTCCATGGAATGAGTTTGACACATGCATAGGACTGTTGGACACTACTTACTCAACTCAAGTCTGAGTTCATCTTTAACTTGCTCTGCAGAAATAAAATAAAAAACAGAGAACATCGTTAATGAACACAGAACCACAGTGTTTTCTCTGACAAAGTTCCATTTCTGGAGGAGAAAATGGCATGTTTGACAGTAAGACACTACTTACCTAGCTCTTGACTGTGTTCAGCTTTGGATGCATCTACAGACATGACAATAGATAACAGTTAGAGGAAAGGTCCACAAAATGACTTACTGGTACTCAAGATGTTTTCTGACAAAGTCCTTTACATGAAGGAAGAAGTTACACTGATGTAGTTCAGGTAAACCATGCACTGAGATTTAAATAAACCTTATATTAACACATCTACTATTTTTGTGGAGAAAGTTGTTTTAAATAGAAATGTTTGCCCTATACTGTGAACTGAATTTAATTTTATACAAATCCTTAAATACACCTGTACAGTATCTGACCAACGTCTGCTTTTTACTTCTAAAGGTCAAACAGGGGGGGCTTATATTTGTCCTGTTTCACTGTATATACAAGTGTTTAACTTATACGAGAGTGAGTTGTGAAGTGGAACTGTGTTTATTTGCATATCCCAACTCCCCATGAGAGTGTGGTCACTACCAGGGATCAGCCATTATTGACGGCGACCCTGGAGTAATGAGGGTTAAGTGCCTTGCTCAAGGGTAGATTAACTGATCTTTTTCATCTTGTCTGCTCGGGGAATTGAACTAGCAAGCATTCGGTTCTAGTTCCCAACTCCTTGTGTATGTCACTGTAAAACATTTACATTCAGTAAAATAAACCCTTTAATAAGTTTTCTATGACTGTAGTCATTGTACAAACTTTTCCACCACCAGACACTGAAAGCTGATATGGCCACAAGGACAATGACCAGAGAGACAATCACTGCAAGAGCCACTTTCCATGTTTCTGTGTGAACAAGGATCAGCTCGCCTGCAAGACACAAATCAACTGAGATCAGTGACATGTAACCAATGCTACCAAATAATAATATTAAAGGGACATTTCACTCATAAAGAATGTTTTGTCAGACGCCTACAGACCTCAAATGAAACCACGTTCCATGACATCAGCTGTGTAGCTCCAGCAATATGCCTCAATGCCAAATTAATGGAAAAGATGACCATCATCTCATTTCCTGGTTTAATGTTGTGTTTATCTTTTCCATTCATTTGAGGTGGAGGCATATAGCTGGATCTACAAAACCAACGGGGTTTCATCTTGACATTACAATACTTTAGAGTTCTAAACAATAATGATGTTACTCACTAGGGATGTGAAACTCTGTCTCCATCTTAATCACCTCATGTTGCTGCCTCTGTCTTAGTCTACAGGTAAAGCGGTTGATGTCAGTCTCCTTTATGATGGTCTTTAGTTTGACTACGTAGAATCCCTCATAGTCCCTGTCTGTCTCTGACGGTCCAGCAGACAGAGTGACCCCTTCACTGTCCAGCCACTCCAACTCAGGCTCAGGGAACCAGCCTTTAGTTACACACAGCAGAGCCATCCCTCCTTCTTTCTGTCCCTCAATGGAAACCTCTGGCTTGGATCCTATAGCTACAGACACAAAGGGAGACTGGAGATGAAGTACTACTGAGATTGGGAGGAACATCACATGGGTTGTTGTATTTAAGAAATGCACCTCTGACGTAGACTTGAATGGTGGAATCATCATAATGTGTCTTAGACTCAACAAGACATTTATAATGTCCATCATCAGTGCCTTGTACCCTGGTCAGTTTCAAAGAGGTATTGCCCTTCTTCAGTTCCTCTTTAAACAACGATGTCCTTCCCCTGTAGGAGGGGATCTGATCATGGTATTTGTCTCTGCCGTCTTGGTAGAGATGGACTCTAATGTTTGACTGAGTGTCTGGGAGGTTGACTCTGAACCAGTCAACTCTCATGTCCTCAACGCTGATGTTGGGTTTGATGTAACAGGGCAGAATGATGTCATCACCAGCCACAGCAACAATGGCATGAGTCAGACCAAGAACCTCAAACTTCTCTGGAAAGAAAAACAACCAATCAATATCAAAAACGACCATGCACATCATCAGCTGTTGGTCCC
>NC_143047.1:33400000-33475000 GCF_057628025.1 Oncorhynchus mykiss
GCTACAAAGTATTAACTTAAGGGGGGCTGAATAATTTCACGCCCAATTTTTCAGTTTTTGATTTGTTAAAAAAGTTTGAAATATCCAATAAATGTCGTTCCACTTCATAATTGTGTCCCACTTGTTGTAGATTCTTTACAAAAAAATACAGTTTTATATCTTTATGTTTGAAGCCTGAAATGTGGCAGAAGGTCGCAAAGTTCAAGCGGGCCGAATACTTTCGCAAGGCACTGTATATACTGCACAAAATTATAAACTCATGTAAAATGTTGGTTTCATGAGTTGAAGTAGAAGATCCCAGAAATGTACCATACGCATATAATGCTTATTTCTAATGTCGTCTAATGGACGTCTAACAGGCTTGTTGTCTGTGACCTGTTAAACATTATTCCTAATGTCCATATTGACCTACTTCTTCAGATGTGGAGAATATCAATAACATCTCATTCATTCCCCCTTCTCTCCTCTTCCACCCTTCAGTTACATTTATCCTGTACTGTGGATTGGGAGCTGACAACGGTTGCATTCATTAGGTACCAAACAGGAGAGAACTGAGTTAAACAGGAAGGTATTAACTGCACTTGTCAAAATAAACGCTTTGTCATTTTCTGTTGAAAAGCATTTCAAAGCGTTTTGTTGTGCCCTAATGAACAAGGTCGAAGGCGGCTATTAAGAAAGCCCACCTCCACGCAATCACAAGCTGAATTGAAATCTCTTGATTTGATTAATTTTCTGCCTCCTGAAACATTAAGGCACTCGGTACACATGCAGAGTCGTGAAAAATGACATGATCTCCTGGGAAAAAATATAAAGGTTCCATTCACATTATTTCCATACCATCACTTCACAATGTCTTCTTTTATGAGAGGCCAGAATTTGAAATGGGCAGTTAAAGGAGATGTGGTTTGGAGGCTACTCCGAGTGATGTTGCCTGTAAGGTATGAACTGTTGATGACCCGTGAGAGACCGAGGCCCAGTGAGTGGGTTGCAGTTGTCGGAGTTCATGAGACGCTGCCAGAAAACGGCTGTAATTAAAACTCACTGTTTCAACATTCAGGCTGAGTTGAAAGTGCTCGAGTGGCTCTGTGTTTGGGTCTGTTTTAGGGCTGGGAATTGCCAGGGACCTCACAATACGATATTGTTGTGAAATGTTGGTGCCGATATGAATTACAATTCTATACAGTGAGCTCAAAGTATTGTGATTGGGGCACTTTTTATTTTTTATTTTTTTGGTTCTACTCCAGCACTTCTATTCTTATTTACAATAAAAGTGACTCCAAAATTACACACTACATTATTTACTATTAATTTCTATTAGGCACAAAATAATCTGAAACACAACCAAAACAAACTGCAAACTCATCCAACTATTTTTTTTTGTGACAAACTTGATCAAGTCATTGTGTGCTATGAATATGGGACCAGATTTAATACACAATTTGTCACGATACTTTGTCACCTAAAATAGGGGGACTAAGACAAAATCAAATGTATTTGTCACATACACATGGTTAGCAGATGTTAATGCGACTGTAGCGAAATGCTTGTGCTTCTAGTTCCGACCATGCAGTAATATCTAACAAGTAATATAACCTAACAATTTCACAACAACTACCTTTTACACACAAGTGTAAAGGAATGAATACGAATATGTACATAAAAATATATAAATGAGTGATGGTACAGAACGTCATAGGCAAGATGCAGTAGATGGTATAGAGTACAGTATATACATATGAGATGAGTAATGTAGGGTATGTAAGCATTATAGAAAGTGGCTAGTGATAAATTATTACATCAATTTTTCCATTATTAAAGTGGCTGGAGTTGAGTCAGTATGTTGGCAGCAGCCACTCAATGTTAGTGATGGCTGTTTAACAGTCCGATGGCCTTGAGAGAGAGCTGTTTTTTTAGTCTCTCGGTCCCAACTTTGATGCACCTGTACTGACCTCGCCTTCTGGATGATAGCGGGGTGAACAGGCAGTGGCTCGGGTGGTTGTTGTCCTTGATGATCTTTTTTGCCTTCCTGTGACATTGGGTGGTGTAGGTGTCCTGGAGGGCAGGTAGTTTGCCTCTGGTGATGCGTTGTGCAGACCTCACAACCCTCTGGAGAGCCTTACGGTTATGGGCGGAGCAGTTGCCGTACCAGGCGGTGATACAGCCCGACAAGATGCTCTCGATTGTGCATCTGTAAAAGTTTGAGTGTTGTTGGTGACAAGCCAAATTTCTTCAGCCTCCTGAGGTTAGAGGCGCTGCTGCGCCGCCTTCACCACGCTGTCTGTGTGGGGGTGGACCATTTCAGTTTGTCCGTGATGTGTACGCAGAGGAACTTAACTTTCCTCCTTCTCCACTACTGTCCCGTCAATGTAGATAGGCGGCTGCTCCCTCTGCTGTTTCCTGAAGTCCACAATCATCTCCTTTGTTTTGTTGATGTTGAGTGTGAGGTTATTTTCCTGACACCACACTCTGAGGGCCCTCACCTCCTCCCTGTAGGCCGTCTCGTCGTTGTTGGTAATCAAGCCTACCACTGTAGTGTCGTCTGCAAACTTGATGATTGAGTTGGAGGCGTTCATGGCCACGCAGTTGCGTGAAAAGGGAGTACAGGAGAGGGCTGAGAACGCACCCTTGTGGGCACCCAGTGTTGAGGATCAGCGGGGTGGAGATGTTGTTACCTACCCTCACCACCTGGGAGGCGGCCCGTCAGGAAGTCCAGGACCCAGTTGCACAGGACGGGGTCGAGACCCAGGGTCTCGAGCTTAATGACAAGTTTGGAGGGTACTATGGTGTTAAATGCTGTGTACAAAAAGTGCTGTTATTTTTTAAATGATTCACCCGATATGGTGAAAATACCCTCAAATTAAAGATGAGTCTGCACTTTAACCTCATTTGTCATTTTATCATTTCAAATCCAAAGTACTAGAGTATAGAGCCAAAACAATTACAATTTGATACTGTAACTTTATTGCAATTTGATGTTCCAAACATATTGCTCATGCAGAGGGATGAGAGACCCGTGAGAAAATAAGATTTTTAATCAGTCATGGAATTAAGTGCTTAAAACAAATTGGCTCCCTTTTTGTTAAAATATGGAGAACATGCTATGAAGGAAAAATGTTTTGGTGCAGGTACAGCCAACTAGTGCAAAAATCATATTGCGATATTGTCAAATAATATCCCAATATGTAAACTAGCAATTTTTTTATTTTGCACCTCACTAGTCTGTTTTCACCGGAGGGTAAACTGCTTTCCCACCACTGTGCATAGTAGACCTAGGCTATTTCACTGAATGGTCAAGGAGTTTGCCAGCTAATGTGGATAAATGCATAGGGTAGGCTTATACAGATTTTTCTGTTTCTACTGAAAGCAAAGTGTTCATGTGTCTTTATAAAGTTGTTGTTGCACACTCTCTTTTTAGGAAAGTAAACTAGCAAAGTGTCTTCCTGCTCTGTGAAAAAGGTCTACACCGGTGCTTCGTGGTCTGCAGATGCTTTCGGCTTCTCCTATGTTGTTCATCTGCAGTTTGTCGTATGAGTTGTTGAAATCGCCTGGATTTCCTCTCTTAACCCATGGGAATAATGTCACCGCAAGGTCTTTGACATTTTGTCCCTCTGTGTCATCTTTATGAATAGTATTATTGGATACTCTGAGGCGCTGGAATGTGTGTTCTGTTTATGATGGATGTCTTGTTGCATTATCCCGTCCTCCGGAACACCATTCGTTAAGCACTGTTTTACCCGATTGGCTGGGAGTATTTAAAATAGTCCTGCATTTTGTCTTTGGTGGGACAATCTTGTGATGGGTAATTTTTTTATATTAAGGTGTGGTCTATGCCAAGTTAAGCTATGATCATGTTAGGTAGGCTACCTATCTGGGAAGCTGGGGAAAACAGAGGGGGTATTGGCAATGAGATTGCTATGCATTAAGGGGAAATTCCCTCTCGAGTTGCTCTTGAGGGGATGTTGGATTCAGAACAGAGATTGTGGTTTTTAAATGCTCAGTCCAACAGGGCTGGGCGATTTTATATCAAATTGATTTCAATGTATGTTTAGTCCGACGTTCCAAATGCTTATATCGCAAGATTCAAGGTATAAAAAAAAATTCTCCCCAGTTTTTGACTGTCTTTTTGGTCTTGTCTCCTGTACTGTGTTCACTGCACTTTCCCACTTCTACACAGACACCAAGACCCTCCCCCTGCCACTCAAAACAACAAAGACTAAAGAACACTTCTTCCTCACTGACAACAAGCAGTTTAAACTCTCTTTTTGCATTTGAGGTTTGGTCCTACAGAATCGGTCAAATGGCCACAGAAACGCTTAATTAAATAATGAAAAATGTTCTAACGATACCCTTTTTTATGTCTCGACTCCCAAAATGTAGAATAGAGCAGACCCTACTAAAATGAGAGTCCCAGTAAACATGATTTTATTGAATGTAATACCGCTAGCAGCATTTTAGCAACAGACTTATGTGCTAGCTGTCTGGTCTGTGTTTTTATAAATGTGCAGTGAGTATACAAATACAGATTTATATAAGAAATTGGCAACTCCTTCTGATTCTTAGTAATAAGCATCTTATCCCGGTAGGCCACTTGATTTCAATATCTAAACAAAGTGAACAGAGTTCTTCAAACAGGTGGAGATGGACAGGAGGGTGTATTCATAACAGTTCAACTGTTCTACCATGTTAGCAAGCAAATACACCCAAGTTGGCTAGACTTGAAATATAAAGTTTAGGTGGCTACTCATTAGCACGTGATTGTTTGAGACCTGTGTTAATATTTTATGACTGCTACAAGAAGTTGGGCACTATTGCTGAAATGTGCATATTCTGGTGAAATGTCTAACAACATTGCATTTCATAGACAGACTTGAAAGCCAGATCAATGATTATTGCAAAAAAAATGCAGGTGAAACTTTGATGAAATTGGGTCTTTATGGTTGTGGAAGTCATATATTTTTAGCCAAGGTATAATTTTACAAGCCGTGAATTCATTAGATTATTCCTGACTGTTTGAAATGGGGTGTTTTGACCTTAAATTGTGGAACAAAGCTTTATTTAGAGAAAGTCAAAATCTCTCTATGTACAGTTGTGGGCAAAAGTTTTGAGAATGACAAAATATTAATTTTCACAAAGTCTGCTGCGTCAGTTTGTATGATGGCAATTTGCATATACTCCAGAATGTTATGAAGAGTGATCAGATGAATTGCAATTAATTGCAAAGTCCCTCTTTGCCATGCAAATGAACTGAATCCCCCAAAAAACATTTCCACTGCATGTCAGCCCTGCCACAAAAGGACATTTCAGTGATTATCTCGTTAACACAAGTGAGTGTTGACGAGGACAAGGCTGGAGATCACTCTGTCATACTGATTGAGTTCGAATAACAGACTGGAAGCTTCAAAAGGAGGGTGGTGCATCATTGTTCTTCCTCTGTCAACGATGTTTACTTGCAAGGAAACACGTGCCGTCATCATTGCTTTGCACAAAAAGGGCTTCATAGGCAAGGATATTGCTGCCAGTAAGATTGCACATAAATCAACCATTTATTGGATCATCAAGAACTACAAGGAGAGCGGTTCAATTGTTGTGAAGAAGGCTTCAGGGCGCCCAAGAAAGTCCAGCAAGCGCCAGGACCGTCTCCTAAAGTTGATTCAGCTGCGGGATCGGGGCACCACCAGTACAGAGCTTGAATGGCAGCAGGCAGGTGTGGCAGCAGGCAGGTGTGAGTGCATCTGCACGCACAGTGAGGCGAAGACTTTTGTAGGATGGCCTGGTGTCAAGAACGGCAGCAAAGAAGCCACTTCTCTCCAGGGAAAAACATCAGGGACAGACTGATATCCTGCAAAAGGTTCGGGGATTGGACTGCTGAGGACTGGGGTAAAGTCATTTTCTCTGATGAATCCCCTGTACGATTGTTTGGGGCATCCGGAAAAAAGCTTGTCCGGAGAAGACAAGGTGAGCGCTACCATCAGTCCTGTGCCATGCCAACAGTAAAGCATCCTGAGACCATTCATGTGTGGGGTTGCTTCTCAGCCAAGGGAGTGGGCTCACTCTCAATTTTGCCTCAGAACACAGCCATGAATAAAGAATGGTACAAACACATCCTTCTAGAGCAACTTCTCCCAACCATCCAGGAACAGTTTGGTGATTAACAATGCCTTTTCCAGCATGATGGAACACCTTGCCATAAGGCAAAAGTGATAACTAAGTGGCTCAGGGAACAAAATATTGATATTTTGGGTCCATGGCCAGGAAACTCCCCAGACCTTAATCCCAGTGAGAACTTGTGGTCAAGCCTCGAGGCGGGAGGACAAACAAAACCCCACAAATTCTGACAAACTCCAAGCATTGATTATGGAAGAATGGGCTGCCAACAGTCAGGATGTGGCCCAGAAGTTAATTGACAGCATGCCAGGGCGGATTGCAGAGGTCTTGAAAGAGAAGGGTCAACACTGCAAATATTGACTCTTTGCATCAACTTCATGTAATTGTCAATAAAAGGCTTTGACACTAATGAAATGCTTGTAATTATACCTTAGTATTCCATAGTAACATCTGACAAAAATGTCTAAAGACACTGAAGCAGCGAACTTTGGAAATGTAATATTTGTCATTCTCAAAACTTTTGGCCACGACTGTATACACACAACTGGTCAAAAGTTTGGGGTCACTTAGAAATATCCTTGTTTTTGAAAGAAAAGCACTTTTTATCCATTTAAAATAACATCAAATTGATCAGAAATACAGCGTAGACTTAATGTTGTAAATTGTAGCTGGAAACGGCAGATTTTTTTTATGGAATATCTACGTAGGCGGACAGAGGCCCATTATCAGCAACCATCACTCCTGTGTTCCAATGGCACGTTGTGTTAGTTAATCCAAGTTGATCATTTTAAAAGGCTAATTGGTCATTAGAAAACCCTTTTGCAATTATGTTAGAACAGCTGAAAACTGTTCTGATTAAAGAAGCAATAAAACTGCCCTTTAGACTAGTTGAGTATCTGGAGCATCAGCTTTTGTGGGTTCGATTACAGGCTCAAAATGGCCAGAAACAAATAACTTTCTTCTGTAACATTCCATGCCAGAAATTGCCAAGAAACTGAAGATCTCGGACAACGCTGTGTACTACTCCCTTCACAGAACAACGCAAACTGGCACTAACCAGAATAGAAAGAGTGGGAGGACCCGGTGTCCAACTGAGAAAGAGGACAAGTACATTAGTGTCTAGTTTGAGAAACAGACACCTCAAGTCCTCAACTGGCAGCTTCATTTAAATAGTACCCTCAACACCAGTCTCAATGTCAACAGTGAAGAGGTGACTCCCGGATGCTGGCCTTCTAGGCAGAGTTCCTCTGTCCAGTGTCTGTGGTCTTTTGCCCATGTTAATCTTTTCTTTTTATTGGCCCGTCTGAGGTATGGCTTTTTCTTTGAAACTCTGCCTAGAAGGACAGCATCCCGGAGTTGCCTCTTCACTGTTGACGTTGAGACTGGTGTCCATCTGATTTTTAGCCATATCGCTCAGCCTTAGTCCAACATCAGTGGTGTTCTCTCTTACTTTGTAGACAGACATGGGCTCATCTTACACCTGCAAGATGTTGCCGGCTTGTCAGACACACCGAGAGAGAACAGCTTTCCCTGGAGCTCGAGCCACGTGTTCAATTTGAATGACATTTAATCACAACAAGAGCTAAAGGTCTCCTGAATGTCCCTGAAGCTGTAGAGTGTTACATTAAACCTAGTTTAGCTCATTGTCAACTATTTTACTGTCCTCTCTTCTCTGAGAGTTCCTCTTCTGTGTAAACCCATTGAGTGCATCAAATGAGGTCAGTCTTTGAGATTCAAATTTTGTCCTTTGGTTAGTGTGAGGAAGAAATGCCCCACGGATTTGCCTTTTCCTGATCAGAATTGATAATTGGAACTGTTTACCTTAGCCGAACAAACCATGCTCTGTGTGGTCCCTGAGTTGGTCCTGTGTTGGAGGAGCACAGGGTCTGTATCCACAAAGTGTCTCAGAGTAAGTGCGCTGCTCTAGGATCTGTCCATATAGCCTACTGTTTGTTATTCATTATCAGCACTCCTACTCTGAGACACTATGGATAAGGGGCCCGGTGTGGAGACAGGCTGCTATACCAGACTCATGTCTATCAATTGGTGAATGGATAGGTTACAAAACATTTGCTTCTAGGGGTTCCCTTTAATGAACAGATGTATTCTCCAGAAACTAGACTACGTCATTGGACAGAAATGACACCTCCCCACACCCATGAGCAAAAGCGTAACCGAAGTATTGTTTGTCTAAAACCTAAGGATTTCTGTAATATCATTCAATAAGAAATTGATAGTATATCATGTATATGAACCATACAGCCAACATTGAAGGCAATGTTTGATTTGAACCAATAAACTAAACCAGCAACACAACTTCCATTGTCTTATTTCTCTGATGTACATCTTTCTGTCACTCTTGCTGTCTTGTACATATTTTGCCCTTATTATCCCCATGCTCCGCCCATGCAGCTGCTGTGTTGACTGGATGCAATTATAGCCCAGGGGTGACCATTGGCCAATCTTAGTCATGTAGGCAGGAGTAGGAGAGGAGTTGATGCTGGGCTGGAGCAAAATAAAGCGGAGGGCATGCTAAACAACTTTTCTTTTAGCACGGCTGTGCTGTGGTCATAGGTACAGGGCGGAGCAGAGTAAAAAAAGTTGTTTCGCACAACCTTGAGTCTACAGTAGCTTTTCTACAACGGGTTACCATTAAATGTTGAAATAAAAAAATAGGCTACTTTCATCCCTCAATGAAAATATAGGCGTAGTTCTGACACATCTATGGTTGCTAGCCAAGCGGGCTGGCCGTTGACTCTATCGGTTTGGTTGCCAGAGACGCGACACATACGTTAAGTATTTTTGTTCTATATCTATGGATGCGACCCAGTCGTTCGTTGTAAATGTTCAGTTGCCATCCTGGCAGGCAACGCTCTAGCAACGCTAGCTAGCAAACTACGGCTAACACAGTCAGCTCAAACAGTGCAGTGCTAGAATAACAGCAAAGTAGCTGCAATTACATTTGTTTAAGATGTTTTGGATACATCCATATCAATGAGCTAATGATGTGTGATTTTTGCCCGCCATAGAAAATGTGCTTTCTTGTCAGGGCACTGTTCATAGGAGCTAGCCAACTACACAGCTAACGCAATTACTTCAAACTGAAGCTGGTAGGACAGCAAACTAGCTGCATGTCGTTTGACCTGTTTCTGTATTTCTTTGTATAGATCCATAAATATTATGCTGATTTCAACTGGTTGAGAAAAGATTGAACGTGTCAGGACGAGACTTTCTTTCGCAGGACCGCTATTGGACTTCCCTCTAATAAATCCTGCTCCTCCTTCTCCTGTGGTTCCTTGGTTACTGACTGCCGTTTTGTTGTTGACCAACAGGTGCAGTTCCAGAAGATCCAACAGCTACGTCAGACCCAGACCAGGGCCCAGTACTATGGAGGCTCCCTGCCCAACGTCAACCAGATCGGCAACGCTAGCGCCGACTTCCAGGTGAGGCCCCCCCCCCCCCCCAAACAATCGTGCTCTTTTTTTTTTTCTTTTTTTTCAAAAAAAATGTTTTATATTCGGTGCCTTCAGAAAGTATTCATACCCCTTGACTTATTCCACATTTTGATGTTACAGCCTGAATTCAAAATGGATTAAATATATGTTTTTATTCTCATTCATCTACACACAATGCCCGTAATGACAAATTGAAAACAACATGTTTTTAGACATTTCTGCAAATGTATTGAAAATAAATTCAGAAATGTCTCATTTCCATAAGTATTCACACCCTTGATTCAGTACTTTGTAGAAGCACCTTTTGTGGTGATAACAGCTGTGAGTCTTTCTGGGTAAGTCTCTAAGAGCTTTGCACACCTGGATTGTACAATATTAACCCCAACGTCTTCAAGCTGTCATTGTCATTGTCCTGATTACAAGTATTCCCATAACCATTGTTCCCTCTAAGTTGCGTGCGGGCACGCAGTACCCCCGATACTCCATCGCAGCTCCCCAGTACTGCTGCGCAGAAGAAATATCAGCCCACGGAGAGAAGCACGAGGATTGAACTACATTCAACTTTCTAGAGACTTCCCCATTAGTTAACACCTATCAACCATTCCCTTTACTCTGGCAATTGTGCTTGTATCAATGCAATATTAGCCACTTTCAATGCAACATACCGAAACTAAACAAATAATGCAAAAGATTTTGTTGTCGGCAGAACGCATCGGAGTAGGATTGTATTACACAGGACTCCGCCCATAACCAAACAGCGCTGCAGTAGGTCTATATGCAAATAGGCCATTGCCGTATATGGATCTGTGCCATTTACTTTGAACTGGACTCTGTTTACAGCTGTGGTCATGAGTAGATGCTGTTGTGTTGAGATCAAAGTGAGAGCTGCATGTAGCCACATGTGCACTTTTAGTTCATATCCGTTGCTAGTTAGTGAGTTATTATGCCAGGTACAGATTAGAGGTCGACCGATTTAATCGGAATGGCCGATTTTAATTAGGGACGATTTTTACGTTTTTTGAAGTTTTCTTAACAATTGGTAATCGGTATTTTTGGGTGCCGATTTGCCTTTGAAAAAAAGATGTGTGTGTATATACACACGTGTGTGTGTGTGTGTGTGTGTGTGTGTGTATATATATGTATGTATTTAACTAGGCAAGTCAGTTATTAAGAACATTCTTATTTTCAATGACGGCCTAGGAACGGTGGGTTAACTGCCTTGTTCAGAGGCAGAACGACAGATTTTCACCTTGTCAGCTCGGGGGATCCGTTCTTGCAACCTTACAGTTAACTAGTCTAATGCGATATAACGACCTGCCTCTCTCTCGTTGCACTCCACAAGGAGACACAGTCTGTTACGCGAATGCAGTAAGCCAAGGTAAGTTGCTAGCTAGCATTAAACTTATCTTATAATAAACAATCAATCATAATCACTAGTTAACTACACATGGTTGAAATTACTAGATATTATCTAGCGTGTTCCTGCGTTGCATATAAACTGACTGAGCATACAAGTATCTAAGTATCTGACTGAGCGGTGGTAGGCAGAAGCAGGCGTGTAAACATTCATTCAAACAGCACCTTCGTGCGTTTTGCCAGCAGCTCTTCGTTGTGCGTCAAGCATTGCGCTTCGTTGTGCGTCAAGCAAGCCTATCAACTCCCAAGATGAGGCTGGTGTCACCGAAGTGAAATGGCTAACTAGAGGGACGGAAGCTATACTGTTACACTGGCAATACTAAAGTGCCTATAAGAACATCCAATAGTCAAAGGTTAATGAAATACAAATGGTATAGAGGGAAATAGTCCTATAATAACTACAACCCAAAACTTCTTACCTGGGAATATTGAAGACTCATGTTAAAAGGAACCACCAGCTTTCATGTGTTCTCATGTTCTGAGCAAGGAACTGAAACGTTAGCTTTCTTACATAGCACATATTGCACTTTTACTTTCTTCTCCAATACTTTGTTTTTGCATACTTTTTTGAATTATTTAAACCAAATTGAACATGTTTCATTATTTACTTGAGGCTAAATTGATTTTATGGATGTATTATATTAAGTTAAAATAAGTGTTCATTCAGTATTGTTGTAATTGTCATTATTACAAATACATTTAAAAAATTTGTCAGATTAATCGGTATCTGCTTTTTTAGTCCTCCAATAATCGGTATCGGCGTTGAAAAATCATAATCGGTACAGATCATTTGGAATCAGGAATAGGGGAGGAAAGACATCTTTGAAAAGCGAGTAGGTAAAGAGTTTATTTTTGTCTTAAAGGGGCAGTGTTGTATTTTGAGACATGCTTGAATAAGCTAAGTAGGCAGGTGGTAGCATCTCTGTAGTAATGCTATGGGAATAATAATGTATTTTATTTTGTAAAGTGGTTTCTTCCATCAAACACAACAACATTGTCAGTCACCTCCTGGATAAACAGGTTAATGTCAAGCCCTGCATGTTTTTTTTCAATGTAGGCCTAACATTGGCTGCTACTTTAGGCTGAGTGATAGAATAGCTATTTCCATGTAAAAATGTTATGGGATTTATTATTATTATTATTATTATTATTATTATTATTATTACTTCTCCATGCTCAAAGGGATATTCAATATCTGCTTTATTTGTACCCATCTACCAATAGATGCCTTTGACATTATGTGTAGGCCAGTGATGAGGGACCAGGAAGTGAACTCCGGTCTCTGGCATGGGGATAACATGTGGACTAGTTGGCTGTGTTACACCCTCCGCCAAACTCAGGCACAGGGTACCATGACCCGTCAGTAATTTAAATGTCAATATTGTACAAGTCTGCCAAGCTAGACTAAGTAGTAGGGTACAACAGTGTTATGGAACATTTGGATAGAACTGCTTTCCTGTCCGGTACAGTAAGGTCTAATGTCCATGTTGGACTTGACATTTCTAGCTGTTGCAGTGCATTGCATCCTTCCGAATGCCACCAAGTCCAACTATAACACCATAACTGTAACTCTCACAGCTGCCAGGATTACAGTGCTACTATGATGGCAGTAGTATAGATGCATAGAAACAACTTAAGTTTTCACTGCTTGGTATGGACTTCAAGCTGACAGAGCATGGTCCCTTGCTGTAGCAGATAAAATGGCTAGATAATGAAAAACATTTTTTAAACAATATTACTGTAGACTTAAAGGGAAACTTCTGGATTTTGGCAATGAGGCCCCTTATCTACTTCCCCAGAGTCAGATTAACTCGTGGATACCATTTTTATGTTTCTGTGTCCCGTATGAAGGAAGTTGGTTGGTTGTTTTGCGAGCCAATGTTAACTAGTGTTACCCATAGCGCAATGACTGGAAGTCTATCTGCTAAACCTAGGCCTCCATTTGACGTGTTTGGTCATTACTTATATGGCCAATACATGTATATGCACCAACTAGACATTCAACCAAGAAGGGCCACCAGATTGGTATGAGTATGTATTTTGAAGAGTAGTCCTACTCACGCTTTTGCTTTTTGGCAAAGAGATCAACCAAACTGTGTCCCCTTGCCCAGCAACACACACTTACATTATAAACTACAGTATGTTTGGTACACTTACTGTAAAAACCACAGTTTGATGCACATTTATTGTAAAAACTACAGCATGTGTGACAGTTTCTGGAAATGGAGACTCTCCTTGTAATCACTGCCTAACAGAGACAATGTCCCTCAACAAATCCAGATCTCAATGACGCCCTAGATGGTCCCACACACACGGCGCTCTGCACAGTATAGCACTATACTTTCAGAAATTCAAAACAGCAAGCCTCTCTTGAGGACTCTAACTAAATAATTCAGATGTTATCCTACCCAGACAAGCAACAACAAAGTACTAAGATCTGTGTTCTGGCTTCGGTCTGTCTCATTCAGAAGAAAAACACACAGTGGGTGATTGTGATAGCGCTGTAGCTGCCCACGTGGGCTTGCCTGAATCGGTTTGTCCTCAGAGTATAGCGCGCTAACGTTAGCCTAGATGTGTATGCTACAATACAGTAGCTCCAGGTAAAAGTGCCCTTGTTGTGTTGAAGAATGGCTCTTTTGAGGGGTAGGATTAGGGGTCTAGGTCTGCATTCCAAATGGTACCCTATCCTCTTTTTATAGTGCACTATTTTAGACCAGATCCCTATGGGCCCTGGTCAGAAGTAGTGCACAATAAAGGGAATAGGGTGTCATTTGGGACGCAGTCCTAGAAACCAGACTCGATCACAGTAGAAGAACATGACTCTTTACTCCTTAGAGATGCTAGTACAGGTTTAATGGACCTGGCTGCAATTGATCCTAATCATTTGTTAGTGCTCATTCATTGTAACTGTAGTGTTTTCATTTTGTTTAGGGTTTGAGTGTTTTAATGAATGATATCCGTCTGAAATCATGGAGTAAAGTAGGTTGTTAGTTGTGTAGTACCTAAACACTGTAGACATGATTTAAAGCTGTTATTTTTATCTTGCTTTTTTATTATTTCTCTCTCTGCCCTAGCCTCTCTCCCTTTCTTTGCCTCTCTCTCTCTTTCTACCCCAGCTGGTCTGTCTCTCTCTCTACCCCAGCCTGTCTCTTTTGTCTCTCTCTCTTTCTACCCCAGCCTGTCTGTCTCTCTCTACCCAGCCTATCTCTTTGCCTGTCTCTCTTTCTACCCCAGCCTGTCTCTTTGCCTCTCTCTCTTTCTACCCCAGCCTGTCTCTTTGTCTCTCTCTCTCGCTCGCTCTTTCTACCCCAGCCTGTCTCTCTCTCTCTTTCTACCCCAGCATGTCTCTCTCTCTCTTTCTACCCCAGCCTGTCTCTCTCTCTCTCTCTCTCTCTCTCTCTCTCTCTACCCCAGCCTTTCTCTTTGCCTCTCTCTCTCTACCCCAGCCTGTCTCTTTGCCTCTCTATCTTTCTACCCCAGCCTGTCTCTTTGTCTCTCTCTCTCTCTCTCTCTCTACCCCAGCCTGTCTCTTTGTCTCTCTCTCTCTACCCCAGCCTGTCTCTTTGTCTCTCTCTCTACCCCAGCCTGTCTCTTTGTCTCTCTCTCTCTCTCTCTCTCTCTCTACCCCAGCCTGTCTCTTTGTCTCGCTCTCTCTCTCTGCCCCAGCCTGTCTCTTTGTCTCTCTCGCTGTCTCTCTCTGCCCCAGCCTGTCTCTTTGTCTCTCTCGCTCTCTCTCTCTGCCCCAGCCTGTCTCTTTGTCTCTCTCGCTCTCTCTCTCTGCCCCAGCCTGTCTCTTTGTCTCTCTCGCTCTCTCTCTCTGCCCCAGCCTGTCTCTGTCTCTCTCGCTCTCTCTCTGCCCCAGCCTGCCTCTCTCGCTCGCTCTCTCTCTCTACCCCAGCCTGTCTCTTTGTCTCTCTCGCTCTCTGCCCCAGCCTGTCTCTTTGTCTCGCTGTCTCTTTCTACCCCAGCCTGTCTCTTTGTCTCGCTCTCTCTCTACCCCAGCCTGTCTCTTTGTCTCGCTCTCTCTCTCTGCCCCAGCCTGTCTCTTTGTCTCTCTCGCTCTCTCTCTCTGTCCCAGCCTGTCTCTTTGTCTCTCTCGCTCTCTCTCTCTGCCCCAGCCTGTCTCTTTGTCTCTCTCGCTCTCTCTCTCTGCCCCAGCCTGTCTCTTTGTCTCTCTCGCTCTCTCTCTCTCTGCCCCAGCCTGTCTCTCTCGCTCTCTCTCTCTGCCCCAGCCTGTCTCTTTGTCTCTCTCGCTCTCTGCCCCAGCCTGTCTCTTTGTCTCGCTGTCTCTTTCTACCCCAGCCTGTCTCTTTCTACCCCAGCCTGTCTCTTTGTCTCGCTCTCTCTTTCTACCCCAGCCTGTCTCTTTGTCTCGCTCTCTCTTTCTGCCCCAGCCTGTCTCTTTGTCTCTCTCTCTCTCTACCCCAGCCTGTCTCTCTCTCTCGCTCTCTCTCTCTACCCCAGCCTGTCTCTTTGCCGCTCTCTCTTTCTACCCAGCCTGTCTCTCTCTCTCTCTCGCTCTCTCTTTCTGCCCCAGCCTGTCTCTTTCGGTTTCTCTCTCTAATAATAGCATTACATTTTAATAGTTCTAATAATATTAAGAGCCACAATGAGAATAACAAAAGTAATGCTGGTACTAGTTGTAACATGATTTCTAATAATGGAATAGTAATGGCATGGAAGCATTTTATGCTTACGGACTGTCCCTCAGGTTGTGGCAGGAGACCAGGTATTTGGTTCGTGTGTGTGTCTCTTTCTCTCTCATATTAACATCCCCCTCTCTCCCTCTTCCTCAGGGTGGCTTCCCAGGGGCCTTGGACAGTGTCAGGGGGACACGTCACCATGGCCTGGTAGAGAGGGTGCACCGGGACCGCAACCAACGCATTAACTTGCCTCACCGCCGGCCCATCGACAAGCACGGACGGCAGATATCCTTCCACAAGTAGTACCAGTAGGAACCAGTTACCAGTAGTATTTGGTAGTAACTCGTGCATATAGAAACTAGTACCAGTAGTACGTAGTCAACTTACCTGTAGCAACTATTACCACACTTAGTACCCGTACAACATCTGGGGCCCTCAGAAATGTGTTTTGCTTCTAAACTGTCAGAATTCTCACAAGCATGTTGACAAAGCTGATGACAACGGTTTACAACTAATAAATGCTATAATTTGTCAAACTGTCAATCAATCCATTACGTCTGAATTTCAGCATAGAGGTTCATGTTGTAGCCTATGCAGAGGGCTGCACGACCCGTGTTGGGCCATTGGACTACAGTGTAGCTTACCCAGCATGTGATGTGCTCTTAAAATGCATATCTATGGAATTGTTGATTGCATTTATTTTATCTTTGTTTTAACAGGGAGTCACCATTGAGACCAAGGTCTCTTTTTTACAAGGAATCAAATACAATGTAAAATATTGTAGCAGCTAGCAAGATGGTTGCACTGTTGGTGTTTGCTGTGAGTCCTTTTGGCAGGTTTGTGTGTGGTGTGAATTTGTGTGTGCTCACTGACCTTTGCTAGTGTGGGCAGAGTGTTGTTGAAGCCCAAGGCTCAGTTAGTCATTATAAAAACATGACATGTAATACATTGTGCTAGTCACTGACAGTTCGGCTTAATGGACATGGACATTGGTGGGAGAGTGTGCCTGTGTTACTGTTGTGATTCCCCTATATTAATTTAGCAGAGGCGAGCAACTTCTGCTAAATCGCTGCCGCCACTGATAAAATAAATAGTAACTTATTTTCTGAATGGTAATGTTTTCAGAGTAAACTTAAGCGACACCCTTACTGACCAATTTATTAGGTACACCCATCTAGTGCTCTGTCAGACCCCTCTTTGCCTCCAGACAGCATGAATTCTTGGGGGCATTCTACAAGGTGTTGGAAACGTTCCACAGGGATGTTGGTCCATGCTGACGCGATGGCATCACACAGTTGCTGCAGATAGAATGGCGGTACATTTATGCTGTGAACAGCCCGTTCCATCTGGGGATTGTGCAAGCCACTCTAGTAAACTGAACTCGCTGTCATGTTCCAGGCAATGTTTTTCCACTCCTCAATTGGCCAGTGGTGATGGTGTGCCCACTGGAGCCGCTTCTTCTTGTTTTTAGCTGGTAGGAACGGAACCCTGTGTGGTCATCTGCTGCAATAGCCCATCAACAAGTTCTGCACTCCACTGTTGTACTGCGTGGTTATTTGGCTCTTTGTGGCCTGCCTGTTAGCTTGCACGATTCTTGCCATTCTCCTTTGACCTCTCATCAACGAGCTGTTTTTCGGCCACAGGACTTCTGCTGATTTTATATATATATTTTTTTATGATTCTCGATAAACCCAAGACACCTTCGTGCGTGAAAAGCTCAGTAGGGCAGCCGTTTCTGAGGTACTGGATCCGGCAAGCCTGACACCAACGATCATACCATGCTCAAAGTTGTTTTGCCCATTCTAACGTTCAATCGAACAGTAACTGGATGCCTCGATGCCTGTCTGCCACGTGACTCCATGTCTGTTAGAACAATCCATTTTTGAGAACTGGGTGGTGTACCTAATAAACTGAGTGTATGAAGTATGTAGAAAAGATAATGGAGCCACATATCTTTTTTTAATAAGATCATCTTTGAGAACTAACAATCACCAAAATAAAAACTATACAGTCAGGGAGGATGTAAAAATCCAAAACAGTCATGTCATTGGGCCTCTGTGCCATAGAAAAATGTGTAGAATTGCAGGAAATTGCTTTCAAACTGCACATATTTGGTTTCTAACTGTGTGGGTTAGTAGGAGGACTGAGGTGGGAGTGGGTCTGCGAGCTCTTAACGCTCAAATTCTCATTAGAGAAAGGATGGTCATTCTTTGGAAACACCAACTGTCAGTCAGCGCCTTAAGAAACCCTTTCTTCAAGCACTGTCTCTGAGCCAGTATATTCTCCCATACACTACTCAACTGTGTGGTTTGCTTGTGTTGCACTCTTTCACACTGCATGCAAAGAAAGACTGTAAGTGGGGGGGGGGGGACCAAGTGAGTAAGCAGAGCCTAAAATGAATACCTGTGGGTAAGATGTCTTTCACCAGCCACATTGGTGGGTGGGTGGTCAGGGCTCCACAGTGTGAGCATTTCACTTGTATTTGTGAATAAAAATAGTCAGTATTATCACATTTATAGCAGAATAAATGCAGCAGTAGTCTACTGAAGTGAAACTTTGTCCTTGTTTCTTGGCTATTTACATGTATCTGTTCACAAGCTATGTTGAGTTTCAACTGCTAGGGAAGAGGAGCAACACTGATACTAGTCGGATTCAATCTCACAGGCACAAAACATGACACTCATCACATTACCACGGTAACCACCCGCCCTAAAGGGGCAGGTGAAATGTTTTCTCTCATCTGTGATATTTTCATTAAAGACTTGGGTCATCAAAAAGGACAAATTGAACAATACTACTTCTTACATTTTATTGTTTTAGAAACATTACAAAACATGCTCATCAGTTTTTTGGTGTTCATGTCATTTTTGCAAAAAAACACTGTCTGGTAAAATAATATGAGTGGATGGTAGATTTTTATCTGCAGTGGCTGGTGGACCAAAAAGCACATTTTTAGGTCTTTGAGTAAGGGAGAGTTAGTGTTTACATGCATTTAGTGTTTGTGCCTGTAAAAAAAGAAAAAAAAAGTGGAAGAGCAAGTATCAGAGAATGGTGAGATGGTGTGAGTGAGACACGCAGTGAGTGTGTAAAAGATAGAGGAGAGGCTGCAGTGTTATGTAAGCACTAGTGACACTGTGACATGCTACACTGTGACATACATACTGGCTAGTTGTAATGCTACACTGTGAAATACACACCTACTGGCTAGTTGTAAATGCTACACTGTGACGTACACGCGCTCTGGCTAGTTGTAATGCTACATTGACCATCTATCTCCCTGTATGACCCTTGGAGCTCCCTTCCGCCCTTAAAGTGGACTGGCCGCAATGACCAGCAGGCACAGATCTAGGATCAGCTTACTCCCCCAATCGTAACTCTGCAACTACTCCTAATATTTTCTCATTTTTTTAAGTTCCTTTCTGTGAATCAAGTTGTTATGCAGATGTTCTTGCCTTGGAGGCTTGTCCAAGTTACATAACTGGAGAATTAAAAGAATGGCTGAGAACTGCACTGAGAATGTAGTAGTTACTGTTGCTAGCAGATCAAGTTCTGGGAAGTTGTCTTGGAGACAGACGGGAGTGTGTGAGAGGGGGGAAGAGTGTGTTTGAAGGCGAGAGAGAAAGGGGGAGTGTTTTCGCGTGTCACTCTGTGTGCG
This sequence comes from Oncorhynchus mykiss, assembly GCF_057628025.1. Lineage (NCBI taxonomy): Eukaryota > Metazoa > Chordata > Actinopteri > Salmoniformes > Salmonidae > Oncorhynchus > Oncorhynchus mykiss. The sequence continues at coordinate 33,419,275 of NC_143047.1, forward strand.
CGTGTGTGATCTCGCCATGTTGCAGTAGAGAGAGAGAAGAGAGAGAGAGGGGAAGTCTTTGGTTTTGAAGGATATTTCATCTGGACAACTCCCTTTTAGCCTGTAGTAAAGAGTGTTGATAAGTTATTCAGAGTGAGGAGCGCGCAACACAACACACTCTTAAAATAAAAGCGTGCACAAACACACATTCCCTCCGCTCCAGTATTTGTATTTATTAGGGATCCCCATTAGCTGCTGCCAAGGTAGCAGCTACTCTTCCTGTGGTCCAAACACATTAAGGCACTTACATTGCACAAGATAAAACAGTTTATCATATAACAGTATTACACCACTAAATATCTACAATACAAAATGTATAATAAGTTATTTCAATGTGCCTGTATGTGTGTGTCTTCACTGTCCCTGCTGTTTCATAAGGTGTATTTTTGCTTTTTTAAAATCTGATTCTACTGCTTGCATCCGTTACCTGATGTGGAATAGTTCCATGTAGTCATGGCTCTATGTAGTACTGTGAGCCTCCCATAGTCTGTTCTTGACTTGGGGACTGTGAAGAGACCTCTGGTGGTATGTCCTGTGGGGTATGTATGGGTGTCCGAGCTGTGTGCTAGTAGTTTAAACAGACAACTCCGTGCATTCATCATGTCAACACTTCTTACAGAAACAAGTAGTGATGAAGTCAGTCTCTCCTCCACTCTGAGCCAATAGATTGACATGCATGTCATTAACTTCAGCTCCCCGTGTATATCTAAGGGCCAGGCGTGCTGCCCTGTTTTGAGACAATTGTAATTTTCCCAAGCCTCCCTTTGTGGCACCTGACCACACGACTGAACAGTAGTCCAGGTGTGACAACACTAGGGCCTGTAGGACCTGCCTTGTTGATAGTACTGTTAAGAAGGTAGGGTAACGCTTTATTATGGACAGATTTCTCCCCATCATAGCTACTGTTGTTTCAACCTGTTTTGACCGTTTACAATCCAGGGTTACTCCAAGCAGTTTAGTCACATCCACTTGCTCAATTTCCACATTATTCATTGCAAGGTTTAGTTGCTGTTTAGTGAATGATTTGTCCCAAATACAATGCTTTTACATTTTTTAAATATTCAGGACTAACTTATTCCTTGCCACCCATTCTGAAAAAAAATGCAGCTCTTACGTTTTGCTGTCATTTTAGTCGCTGTAGTCGCTGACGTTTCTAGTGTTGAGTCAGTATCTCTGGAGAGGAAGGGACTAACACACACAGTAGTAGGCTCTCCTGGTTTTTGGCTCTGTGTGTGCAAACAGGCCCTTTGTTTGTGTAAATAGAGGTTGCTCCAGTGTGTGTGTGTGTTTGAGGTCTGGATACTGAGTCAGCAGCACCCTGCAGCATATGATCTTCACACTGGGAGAAGGAAGAGGCTGGGGCAGAGGAGTATCCTCCAGCCAAAATGTGTTTTCACTCTGCAGGCAATCTTTTTTTCTTCCCCCCCCCTACATGCCAGATGTCCCTCACAGTTGGAGCTTGTTTTTCACTCGAGTCGGACTGGTCGAGTCTGCCAAGATCAGACAGGCGGTGAAAGAGAGCCGAGGAGATTTCACTACGCCCACTCTTCTAGAACATCCTCTCCTTTTCATCCCCTCTTCGCTCTCCACTCAGGGTTTTCTGAAGCATTGTAGATTTTAGCAGCAGTGGTTGGACTGTACTATAGTTGTTTAACTAACCTGCTACTACAGTATACACTCTTGACTATCCTCCCATTTCTCTCGTTTATTTCAACACCCTTCACTCCATGTGGGTTTACTAACTGAATGAACTGAAGAAGGCTTTTAGTTTAAACGTTTGTGTGAAGGCGTCTGCATGTTTCCCAGACGAAACACTTCTGTTCGGGTGCACAACATTTTTTTTTCTCTCGAGGCAAGCCGAAGTCTACCCCCTTGTTGGCGATTGGTCAACAGTAGAAGTTCTTCAATGAAGTGCCTATTGTCTTTCAACGAGAGACTACTTGTCCTAATGCACATGCTTTCACTTGAGAAATACTGCACCAAACATCCTAGTCAGATGAAAAATTGCCCGACTGCAAAAACATAAACTAAAGAAATCTGTCATTAATTTTTATCTTTGATTAATTCTAACTATTTTGAGTAAGTGTATACTGGCTATGGTGTCTCAAAAGGGACAAACAGTACTATTGGCACCTTTTCTTGTTTTTCAAGTGAAGGTCTATTAAGGGAATATGCTAACACACTGGTTTGGTTCGCCTACGGCTGGGCTCCAGCCGAAGTGAAGCATGCTGATGCTTTAAAATTCCTCTTTTAAAACTCCTGTGTGTGTAGACATACGTTATTTTTTATTTTAAATTGTCACTGTTGTAAATGAGATGGTATGGGTCTTCTGGTGCTCTTGTAAATGAGATGGTATGGGTCTTCTGGTGCTCTTGTAAATGAGATGGTATGGGTCTTCTGGTGCTCTTGTAAATGAGATGGTATGGGTCTTCTGGTGCTCTTGTAAATGAGATGGTATGGGTCTTCTGGTGCTCTTGTAAATGAGATGGTATGGGTCTTCTGGTGCTCTTGTAAATGAGATGGTATGGGTCTTCTGGTGCTCTTGTAAATGAGGTGGTATGGTTCTATAGTCAGTCATCAGGTCTGTGGTCAGTTTACTAGCTAATCTATTAAACTCTGGCAGGGTGATGCCAAGCACCCAAGTACTGTGATGTCCAGAAGACATACTGTGTGTGCTCTAGTCCCTTTCTCTCTAGACATACTGGAGCAGAGGGATAATTTGTGTGTATGCGTTTATTTTATGTGTGTGTGTGTGTGTCTCACGTCTCACTCTGAATAACTTACCAGCACCCTGTTTGCCACAGCTTGCCAGGGAGTCATCCTGATGAATTATGGGGAATGGAACATGCAACTCAATATCCATCCAAATCAAATACTTCCTCTCTCTGCTGCTGAAGCCCAGCGAGATCACGCACACACTCTCTCCCCCTTCTCTCCTCTTTCCCTTTCTCACACACACCCGTCTGTCTTCAAGACCAACAATAGACAACTTCCCAGAACTTGATCTGCTAGCAACAGCAACTACCGCGTTCAGTCAAGTTCTCGGCCATTCTTTTATTTCTCCAGTTTTATGTGAGTTGGACAAGCCTTCAATGCAAGAACTGAAACATCTGCATAACTATAACTTGATGCACACAGACTTGAACAGTAAGGAACTCCTATTGGAAAAAGAAAAGGTTGAATAAATATATATTAATGTGATGCAACTCTCAGAGCACCTCACCTAGTCGGCTCGATCCAACGCTCTTAACCACTAGGCTACCTGCTGTTTACTTGTGGTCATCTTCAGCTTTTGAATGATCCATAACACTGAAGTTTTCAGTATATCTAATGGTGCTTTTTTTATTTAAAAAAAAAATTGGGGCAAAATAAACCATATATAATTGAAAAATCTGTCAACGTACCTTTGAGCAAGGCACTTAACCCTAATTGCTCCTTAAGTCACTCTGGATAAGAGCATCTGCAAAATGACAAATGTATTGAAGAGGGTGGACAAAGCTTTCAGTGTGAATGCTCTCTTTTCCTCCCTCTACCTCTTTCTCCATCTACCAATCCATTTCCTGTCTATTTTCTTTCTCTACCTTGCCATCTGTCTTTCTTCGTACCTTACTTTCTTCTCTCTCGCTCTCCCTCATCCTTTCTCTCCATCATTCTTTGTCTCTCTCTCTCTCGGTCTGCATTAGCAGCCCACTTTGAGCGTTATTAGATCTCCCCCAGTGGTAATCCATCCGTTGCTTCTGGCTTTGCGGACCAGGAACATGCATGTCATAATGTCTCCCGGTTGCCCCGTTGCGATGTCATGTAACTTTATTGATCACATCAACATAGAACATGTTTTGCTAATCCCTGTCTTCTAATCAGCCATGTCAGCTGGCCTATTAAGAGGACCGCACCGTGTTCTTGTTTTTCAGAGCTTTCAGGGTTAGGCTATAGGCAGGATGCTAGTCCCTTTTTAAATTGCACTGCGTTACCCTTAGGCTGACCAAGACAAATGTCTGTCTGTGACAATTGCTCCAGGCTTCACATATGAAAAATGCTGCTTTGCAGCATATTATTATATTCTGATAATCACATGTCTTGTCATTGCAGCGAGAGCTTTCCACTCAGTGATATCTATCTACACCTATATATTATGTAAAGGTTAGCTTATTGCACTGTACACACCTTTTTCTATTCATATGCTGTCCATACTGTCTTTACACACCATTATATATTTAAGCAATAAGTCCCGAGGGGGAGTGGTACAGTATATGGCTGTTCTTATGCACGACGCAACGTGGAGTGCTAGGACTCAGCCCTTTGCCATGGTATATTGGCCATATATCACAAACCCTCAAGGTACCTTATTGCTATTTTAAACTGGTTACCAACATAATTAGAGCAGTAAAAAATACATGTTTTGTCATACTCATGGTATACGGTCTGATATACCACGGCTTTCAGCCAATCAGCATTCAGGGCTCGAACCAACCAGTTTATACATGTATATACATTATATGTATATTTATATTCCGGTCTCTGACATTCCTCGTTCTGATTTTTCACATTTTTTATTAGTCTGGATTGTGTGTTACATTGTTGGTGTTGTACTGTTGGAGCTAGAAACACAACCATTTAGCTGCACCTGCGATTAACATCTGGAAATCTGTGTATGCGACCAATAAACTTTGATTTGAAATGTCGGCTGAGCCACAACGGCGATTTCTATTTACTATAATATTTGTGTCCTATTGTTCTTGTTTGGTCACACAGACAGTGAGCATAGCAGTCATCTCTAAATTATGAATCAGTCATTTCAGTCCAGGGTGAGGGTCACACTCCTTAATCTCTAGAGCAGGTATTCTCAAATTCAGGGGTGTGTGTATACATAACATACATAACATACATAACAGACAAAATGAGGGAAAAAAATCCAGAAAATCACATTGTAGGATTTTTAATTAATTTATTTGCAAATTATGGTGGTCAATAACAAAAGTTTATCTCAATACTTTGTTATATACCCTTTGTTGGCAATGACAGAGGTCAAACGTTTTCTGTAAGTCTTCACAAGGTTTTCACACACTGTTGCTGGTATTTTGGCCCATTCCTACATGCATATCTCCTCTAGAGCAGTGATGTTTAGGGGCTGATGCTGGGCAACACAGACTTTCAACTCCCTCCAAAGATTTTATATGGGGTTGAGATCTGGAGACTGGCTAGGCCACTCCAGGACCTTTGAAATGCTTCTTACGAAGCCACTCCTTTGTTGCCCGGGCGGTGTGTTTGGGATCATTGTCATGCTGAAAGACCCAGCCACGTTTCATCTTCAATGCCCTTGCTGATGGTAGGCTTTGTTACTTTGGTCCCAGCTCTCTGCAGGTCATTCACTAGGTCCCCCCGTGTGGTTCTGGGATTTTTGCTCATCGTTCTTGTGATCATTTTGACCCCACGGGGTGAGATCTTGCGTGGAGCCCCAGATCGAGGGAGATTATCAGTAGTCTTGTATGTCTTCCATTTCCTAATAATTGCTCCCACAGTTGATTTCTTCAAACCAAGTTGTTTACCTATTGCAGATTCAGTCTTCCCCGCCTGGTGCAGGTCTACAATTTTGTTTCTGGTGTCCTTTGACAGCTCTTTGGTCTTGGCCATAGTGGAGTTTGGAGTGTGACTGTTTTAAGGTTGTGGACAGGTGTCTTTTATACTGATAACAAGTTCAAACAGGTGCCATTAATACAGGTAACGAGTGGAGGACAGAGGAGCCTCTTAAAGAAGAAGTTACAGGTCTGTGAGAGCCAGAAATCTTGCTTGTTTGTAGGTGACCAAATACTTATTTTCCACCATAATTTGCAAATAAGTTCATTAAAAATCCTACAATGTGATTTTCTGGATTTTTGTTTTCTCATTTTGTCTGTCATAGTACCTTTGATGAAAATTACAGGCCTCGTCTTTTTAAGTGGGAGAACTTGCACAATTGGTGGCTGACTAAATACTTTTTTGCCCCACTGTACGTACATACATACATACATACATACATATTCTAGGCTTTTTATTTTTACTGTTTTCTACTTTGTAGAATAATAGTGAAGACATCAAAATAATGAAACACATATGGAATCATGTAGTAACCAAAAAAGTGTTAAACAAATCAAAATAGCCACCCTTTGCTTTGATGACAGCTTTGCACTTTCTTGGCATTCTCTCAACCAGCTTTGAGGTAGTCACCTGGAATGCTTTTCCAATAGTCTTGAAGCAGTTCCTACATATGCACTTGTTAGCTGCTTTTCCTTCACTCTGCTGTCGAACTCATCCCTAACCATCTCAATTGGGTTGAGGTCGGGTGATTGTGGTGGCCAGATCATCAGATTACAGCACTGAATCACTCTCCTCCTTAGTCAAATAGCCCTGGAGGTGTGTTTTGGGTCATTGGCCTGTTGAATAACAGATGATAGTCCCAGTAAGTGCAAACCAGATGGGATGGCGTATTGCTGCAGAATTGTGAGATTGTGAGGACCCCCTGCAGAGGCCAGATCTCAAAATATTTAAAAACAAATAATAAAACATACTTTTTAATATGAATAATACAAAAAAAAAAAAAACATTGATATGGAATAGGTTTAGAGCGTGTAATGTAATACAATGTATCTTCATAACCCTTGGCAACATGGGCCTGGGAGGCTCACAGGGATATTGGTATCCACTGCAGTATATTGAGGCGGAAGGTAGCCTAGTGGTTTGAGCGTTGGGTCAGTAACCGAAAGGTTGCTAGAACGAATCCCTGAGCTGTCAAGGTACAAATCTGTCATTCTACAAGGCAGTTAACCCACTGTTCATAGGCCACCATTGTAAATTAGAATTTGTTCTTAACTGACTTGCCTAGTTAGATAAAGGGTCAAATAAATACATTCTACCAATTTATACAGTGTTCAACTCTATACTGATTCTGTTCCCTAATTATTTTCTTACATAAATGTCACAATGTGTAGACTTGCAGGATATTAGCTTTTCAAGCTGCAACAACACAATCTCTCTGCCCCATGACAAAAATGTGTATAATTGATGTAAATTAACTTGAAAACTGCTAAATGTTCTCTGATCCCAAGAGGCAGGCTGTTAAATGTTCTTTCCCAGGGCCCGAGACTTGGTTCATCCAGCCATGCACTGCCGAAGTAAAAGTACTTATATGCTTTTTATTTATTTATTTATTTATTTATTTATTTATCAATCTCACTCTAGTTGTTTTCTGATTTTTGATCGGGTCCCTGTTGAATTTTCTATCACAAATATGGTCCTTGGCCCTAAAAAGTTTGAGTACCCCTGATCTAGAGTACAATTCTGATTGCCTTAATGCAGACTGGACTGAAATAACCTGTTGGGATGGGATCTCCTTCCATTATGTCCTCTCATACACTGGTCTGAGATTATGGCCAAAAAATCATAAATTTTTTTTTAATGGATTTATGGGCAATTCACAATATACAGTATATCTCTAAATAAGCTTTGTTGTACAATTAAAGTTCAAATACACTGCATTTCAAACAGTCAGCAATAAACAAATGAATTTAGGACTTGTGAAATTATACTAATCCTAAATATAAGCCTTGCACATCCATAAGACGACAATTTTATCAAAATAGTTTAACCTGCTTTTTTTTGGTAATAATCACTGATCTCTCTTTCAATCTGTCTATGAAAAATAACTTTTTTGTTACAAATATAACCACAACCATGCATAATGCACATTCACTAATAATGACTAACTTGTTGTAGCAGGCATTCTAGATAATTAACACCGGTCTCATAAACACACTCAAGCACAAGCCCATGTGCTAGTGAGTAGACCACTAATCTTTATATTTTAAATTTAGCCTACTTGGGTCTATTTGCTGTCTAACAAGGTAGAACAGTTGAATTGTTATGAAAACACCCTTCTGTCCCTCTCCAACTGTTTGAACAGCATGCTAGCCTGTCTACTTAATTCAGATGTTGAAATCAAGTGACCTAACTTATTTCTCAAAATGAGTTGCCAATTTATATAATTGATTTATGAAACACTGACTAGACAGCTAGTATGACAGTCTGGCTAAAATGCTGCTAGCAGTACCGCGCATGACAAATTGAGCATTAGTTTTCCAGGCATTTGGAATATCGCACGGAAACATTACATTCAAATGAATGTGATATATTGCCTAGCCCTTAGTGTGTGTGTGTGGTGTTTTGATTGCAGCGAGCCAGAGTCACTGAAGGAGATCTGTGCTAGGGGTTGCCAGGAGGGCACCAGGCTCCATCTGCCCCAGCCAGCCAGTCACTCTGTAGAAATGACTTCATATAACCAGACCCTTTACAAATGATGGCTGGTAATGAGAGTAGTCTTAGTCCCTATTAGAGATGGGAGGCGCTCCAACATATTTACTTAGCTAAGTTTCTGTTTGATTTTCAAAATACATATAGAAAATCAGTGTGTGTGCTAATGGTGCATCATTTCTGCTTACTGGTAGGCTTTTTAATGATAGTCTTTCTTTTTGAAAAGCCCAGAGAGTTTGGCTGCTAGAGGAACATATTTGTATATGCACTAATTTGACTGGTATCGTCGTCTCCGCACTTGAACCATCTAATGATAGCTTTTTGGCCTGATACGTGTTTTTTAAACTAGCTAGAACTTGATAGAATCAAGTACTATTTTGCTTTTGAGTGAGTTCCACCTGTCCTTTCTCAATGAAAAGCGCAGAGACCCTCTTACCTTACTTTCATGAGAGTGAGATGAGTCTAACTGAAGGTCTATAGTCTGACTCTATATTGCACTTCACTCCCTGCTGCTCTCTAGACAATGTCAGGAACTCCGCTCCGGGGGTTGGGCTTAGTCCAGGCAGCCATATTGTTCACAGAACCTCACACCAGCCGCCCACTATTTCCTGCATGCGTTTATTCAGTCCCATATCACGTGTGCACGTATAGAGAAATCTTTAATCTAGGTAGAATATGCAATCTCATACTCCATTTGAATCAAATGAGGAATTAGACTAGAATGTAGTAATATAATAGTTAAGTAGTTTTACTGTTAGGAAATGTAGTCCACTGTTATTTAGAAATGCAATGTTTTGTTATGGCAGAGTTGTGTTCCATTATTGTAATTTCCTTGACTGAGCCCCACATGGAGAGCTCCCCGTACGGAACAGTGTACCTGTCCCCTCCGCCAGACAACAACTGGAGAAGGTGAGTGGCTTTACAGATACTAGTATTTGTAATGCTGTGTAAAAATAACTAACAAAACAAGCTGTTTTTAACATAATTGTAATTTTTGATCAACATGGAACACTGGACAGCTACTTTAACTTACTCTGAATCAAGATTATGGCCCAGTAATACCCTTGTGCAGTAGGCAGGTTTGAATCAAGATTATGGCCCAGTAATACCCTTGTGCAGTAGGCAGGTTTGAATCAAGATTATGGCCCAGTAATACCCTTGTGCAGTAGGCAGGTTTGAATCAAGATTATGGCCCAGTAATACCCTTGTGCAGTAGGCAGGTTTGAATCAAGATTATGGCCCAGTAATACCCTTGTGCAGTAGGCAGATTTGCATTAAGCATTGTTGGATCCCAAATGGCACCCTATCCCTTATATAGGGCATTACTTTTGACCAGGGCCAAGGGCCCGTGACTATATAGTGCACTACTTTTGACCAGGGCCAAGGGCTCGTGACTATATAGTGCACTACTTTTGACCAGGGCTTGTGACTGCTGTATATAGGGCACTACTTTTGACCAGGGCTTGTGGCTATAGTGCACTACTTTTGACCAGGGCTTGTGACTACTATATATAGGGCACTACTTTTGACCAGGGCTTGTGACTACTGTATATAGGGCACTACTTTTGACCAGGGTCCAGGACTCGTGACTACATAATGCACTACTTTTGACCAGGGCTTGTGACTACTGTATATAGGGCACTACTTTTGACCAGAGCTTGTGGCTATAGTGCACTACTTTTGACCAGGGCTCGTGACTACTGTATATAGGGCACCACTTTTGACCAGGGCTCGTGACCTATATAGGGCACTACTTTTGACCAGGGTCCAGGACTCGTGACTATATAGGGCACTACTTTTGACCAGGGTCCAGGACTCGTGACTATATAGGGGATAGGATGCCATCTGAGATGCAGCCATTGTATCTACTCAGAGATGCTCAGTGAAGGGATCAGATTGCCATGTGAGACACCCAGGTGGGCCACGCGTCTACAGAGGTGCTTCTCACAGATAGCCTTTTGGTTTAAAGGTCAGATGCCGTCATTCTAATGCTCTACCTGCCGCTGTTGTGACTCATTGCTGTCATAGGGTGAATCCGGCCCACAAGTCTTTGCGATCCTCCTGTGCTTTGCTTAAGTATCTCCAGCTTAAAGGGGAAATCAACACCGTTTACAAAATTTGATAATGTCATGGCTTATTAATGCTCGTTAGGTACCACTGCCATGTGTGTGCATGCGTGTTTGTGCATGTGTGTTTCTTCAGTTAAACTGCCTGCCTGGTTTGACCTACCTAGAGAAGGCAGCAGTGTAATTACTGGACAGTTTTCTCTCCCTCCAGTGTTTACAAGGCAGTGAATTGCAGCCCTGCAATAAAGAGCTTAGCCGAGCCCCTCCCTCTCCCACACTCTTCCCCTCTCTCTCGCTCTATACAGTTGTGTGTTTTGAATGTTGGCTTGGCCGGCTGCCAGTCACCCTGCCTTCTCCTCTCACCCCCGTAGAACTGCAGCCTCTGAAGCCCAGCATGGACACACATGGCCTCCATCTTTGTTCTTACTGTACTGTACTGGAGGACAGTGTCATAAAACCTGGTTTCCCCTCCCCAATCCTAACCTTAACCAATAGTGGGGGAAATCCAAATCTGTCCCAAGATCGGTGTGTAGGTCGGCAGGTCCACACCCTCATGTTGTTGTTGACAGACAAAAACAGGTTGGCCTGTGATGACAAACCTCCTGACCGAGCAAACAGATGTTGCCGTGACCTTGTGTTCCCAGAAAGAGCAGGGAGGGAGTGCCATATGCATCATACACACAGGCATGTGCTACACAAACATACGGACACACACACAGATTTACTCTGGGTTGGGATTGATTCACACTGCCTCTTGGCTCCATCACAAATGACCCGATGTGGGATAGTGATAGCCTAGATCAAATCTGATTGGGTTTGGTTGAACAAGATTAAGTGTTGTTGAAGTTGTAAACTTTTTGACAGCGCCTCTATTACTGTTTAACCAAATTGTTTAGGTAAAGACATTTCTGAAGCTTCGCTAATTACGCACATAAACAATAAAACCAGAGAAGGTGGGCCTATGTTTTAGTTGAAAAATCAGGTTATGATTATGACTCCGACTGCGTTAGGACATTATATCAGGATTTCAGTGTAGTTATACTTCAGTGTTTTCCTTCAAGAATCTCCCTTGGGGATAATTTATTAGATTAAATAGGACCATATTTAACCCTTAGACGGTGAACAGTGATGTGTTTGTTTTAGAGCATTCAGCCTCGGCAGACAAACACAACTCTTCCCACTCCCTCTCTTCAGTTACTGCCCTGAACTGGTTAAACGTGTTGACTTGGTAACCAGTGTTTTATGTGTACATCCCTCATTCTGATGGCCGGTAATCAAGTGCTTCCAGAGGCCACCCAATGGATTTTCAGCAAACCAAGTGATCCTAGGCATTATGTGACATGCTAGCTACACAGTATAGAATACATCATATGAGCAGAAGTGACTTGGCTAATGATGAATGTCTTTGAGGTCCTCACATTAAGGCTCTGTTTCACCATATTCTAGGGATTGATTGAATGACTCTTGTTTTTGGGGTTGCTAAAAGACATGTTGTTAATGCCTTGTATTGATGCACAGTGTTAAATGTCTGTGTTTTATTGATGTCTATGACCTGTCTTAATTCTTCTCTCTACTGTACCAGAGGCCCTGGTGTCCACCCAACTACTCACCACATGCATTCTTCTCTGACTAACACACTTCCACCCCTCAAGGACAGAGTTGTGTGGCCAGCTTACCGGTCTCTCTCTATATTGCTTTCTCTCTCCTCTTTTAGGTATTTCTTTTAGATATCTCTCCATATCTCTATCATTTGCTCGCTCTCTCTCTTTAAGGTATCTTGCCCCATGAAATATAAATGGCATAATTTAACATTTGATTTCAGTCTCTCTCTCCCTCCTCTCTTTCCATCTTCCTTTCTCACTCAGCATTATTGGCACTAACCCCTCCATGGCCCTGCTGGCCAATCCTAGCCTCCCGCTCCACTCCAGTGTTACAGGGATATGCTCCCCTCTGTTGGCTCTGACCACTGTGTGCACTGTGTGTGTTAAGGTCACATCCGTCCCTCTCTGTTTTTTGGTGCTCTCGGTAGGGTCAAAGGGTGAAGCGAGCTCTGCGATCTGTTCCAGTTCATCTGTGACTCCGCTGTTTTATAATTAATCTTTTCAGTTGTTGTTGGAGTTTTACACCACATTGACTGTCTGCTGAACTTGGTGTGAAGTCTGGGTTGTGTTTTTTTTAATCCTTTCTGTGTCTTGATTCTCACGTCACCACTTAATGTTAACTGATGAAGGAAAACATAACATAAGTTTGTACACTGAAGAAAAATATAAATGCAACATGTAAAGTGTTGGTTCCATGTTTCATGAGCTGAAATAAAAGATCCCAGAAATGTTCCATATGCACAAATTGGTTTACATCCCTATTAGTGAGCATTTTTCCTTTGCCAAGGACATTACACAGGTGAACCTTGTGCTGGGGATGATAAAAGGCCACTTTAAAATGTGCACTTTTGTCACAACACAATGCCACAGATGTCTCAAGTTTTAAGGGAGCGTGCAATTGACATGCTGACTGCAAGAATGTCCACCAGGGCTGTTGCTCTAGAATTTAATGTTCATTTCTCCACCATAAGCTGCCTCCAACGTCATTTTAGAGAATTTGGCAGTATGTCCAACTGCCCTCACAACCGCAGACCACGTGTAACCACGCCTGCCCAGGACCTCCACATCCGGCTTCCTCACCTGCGGGATCGTCTGAAGGGGTTGGGGTTGGGGTTGGGGTTGGGGGGGGGGGGGGTATTTCTGTCTGTAATAAAGCCTTTTTCTGGGGAGAAACTCATTCTGATTGGCTGGGCCTGGCTCCCCAATTCTGCACCTCTGCCGAGTCATGTAACAACCATAGATTAGGGCCTAATTCATTTTTTAAATTTGACTGATCACACAGTAAAATCTTTAATTGTTGCATTTGAATTTTTTGTTCAGTATATTTATTTCCCCTCAAAGTCACTGAAGCTCAAGCTAGATTGGTGAGAAGATCTGGGAGTAATTTGGGTCTGTCTTGTATTTGAAGTGCTTTTCAGTGGTAGCCCCTGCCATCAAGTCAAATGTTATTGGTTGCATACACATATTTTAGTAGATGTTAATGTGGGTGTAGGGAAATGGAGAAAGGCCAAGGTTGGCTATGAATCCGCTCTCTGTGAAGGTCTGTGTAGATTGTGTTTTCAATGAGCAACTATACTGTATCAGGAAATAACACTGATCACAAAATTTAACAGTGTTACTTTCATCAGCTGTTGTACAAGATGATACAAAACACAGGAAATACAGAATGTTGACTGTACTTGGATTTGTATTTATTTAACTAGGCAAGTCCGTTAAGAACAAAGTCTTATTTGCAATGACAGCCTAGCCCGGACGCACAATTGGTGCCCCACCCTATGGGACTCCCAATTGCTGCCGGATTTGATGCAGCCTGGATTTGAACCAGGGACTGTAGTGACGCCTCTTGCACTGCGATGCAGTGCCTTAGACCACTGCTCCACTCGGGAGTTTTAAAGGACCATATAGTTTAGTCTGATTCATGTTATGCACTATGGTAGATACTGGTATTGTGAGCAACAACCTGCTGTGACCCAGAAGCAATTGGCCACAAGTGGCTTCTGATCCACCAGTTGAGAAGCAGGTTCCCAGCAGACCTATGCCCTCCACATTAGTGCTGTAAGTACAGATCTAGGATCATCTTCCCGAATCTTAACCTTAACCATTAATGGGGGAAATACAAAACTGACCCAAGACCAGCTCCTAGAGGCAACTTCACCTTACCCCAACAAAGTAGAACTAGCTACTTAGCAGTTAGCTTTGCGTCTGCTGACTGTCTGTTGGATGGCTGAGTTTCAAGCCCACCGGATCCTTGGTGTTTGTTGATATAGGCCTTGTTCTATTTTTGACCCTGAGGTTGTGTGCTTACATGTGTTGTGGTGGTAGTAGTGCCCATACCATGTTACATTCTTCAAAGGCCAATGGGAAGTAGTTTCCTCTTTAGATGTTTTCCTTGACCTAAGAAGTTCTCATCTACAGGCTATAAACAGGGACATTTTGTATTGAAACCAACTAGCGTCAGAATGTGTTTCAGTGGGCGACAGCAGATGTGGATTGTGGGCTGGTCTGTTCTTCCTAGATAATGGAAAATACATTTGGCATTTTGGTCATTAAGCAGATGCTCTTACACATATCAACACTGATGAGAAGGCAGCATTCGGTCTGTGAGTGTGTAGTTCTTGGGAGTATATCGATCTGGTAGTATTTCAGGTCTGTGCCAATAAGGGTCTGGTAGTGTTGGTGGTGTCTGTTTAGTGGCTGTCAGTTTGGATCGGTCACTGTGTTTTTGTAGTTGAATTGATTTGTTAATGTGTCTCTGCTTGACTATGTGGTCTTGTTGCTGAGATTCAGTCTGGGTCTGGGAGACAGATGCTCCAGTGCTGGTCCATCTCAGGGGAGAGAGCAGAGTGGGAAGTGTTTACAGCGCCGACCACATCTGCACTGCATTACCGCCTAGGCAGGTTGCCTGGAGACGGGCCACAAATCCCCTTAACCCTTTCAGCTCTGTCCGCACCCCAGAGAGCAGATCAGAGCCCGCTGTCTACACAGGCTTAGTGTCCCCGGCTGTCATCAAACAGACAATTACGAGAGGATGAAGTGCTGATCCAGAGTGTAGATAGCAAGTGTTTGTTTGTGTGTGTGTGTGTGTGTGTGTGTGTGTACATGTCTGTTTTTCTTTGGAGGTTTTGTATCCATTAGTATTGTATGGCGGTCTGTATGTATACTACACGCACGTGTGTGTGTGTGTGCTCTTGTCTGTCTAGCGTTGTGAAAACACTCCAGTGCGTCGAGATGCATTGCAGGCTGTTGGCTTGTCTAAAGCCTGCTTTCAGATCAGTGGGCTTAGAGACCAATGGGGTCAATGCTTTGGGATTGGCAGCGCGGGCCAGGCAAGCACGACAGATATGCAGCTAGGGGAACCGCACCGTTCACACACACAGTCCCTGGCTACGTCCCAAATGGCACCCTATTCCCTATGTAGTGCACTGTCCTCTCTCTGACTCCAGATTGTTATTTTAAGGTTGTGGTTCTCTCACATCTAAATATGGCTGCCTGACCTGTTAGATCTCTCTGGAGGAATTTATCAATTTGGTGCAAAATACCCTCTTTTCCTCTTCCTTCCTTTTGGTCTCTCCATCTCTCGCACTCCCTTTCTCCCTCCCCCTCTTTCTCTCGCTCGCTCCCTTCCCCCTCCTCTTCTCATGGCCTGTTATAGTGGGTGTACAGTGTGTCTGGTGTGACCCCAGTGAAGAAGGGGTCAGGTTGTGTATTTGGAGCTGGTTTCTCAGTACACTACTCCCCAAGAGGGAGCCATGATCCCACCGGTGTCTGGGTAGAGGCGTTCCTTGGCTAGGGCCCTGCACCCTGGGTCTGGAGACTTGGGCCCTGGGCAAGAGGCACTGATGTGTCCCTATGGAGCCCAGCTGGACCGGGGTCAGTCACCGGGGTCTCTGGCTTTCTCCCTGTCCCACGCCCTCCTCCACCCCCACCTACAGTGCCTTCAGAAAGTATTCACACCCTTTGTACAGCCTAATTTAAATTGGATTAGAATGATATTTTGTGTCACTGGCCTACACACAATACCATATAATCTGAAGGTTGAACAATGTCTAACATTTTTACAAATCAATTAAAATCTAAAATGTCTTGAATTGGTAAGTATTCAACCCACTTTGTTATGGAAAGCCTAAATACTTTCATGGGTAAAAATGTGCTTAACAAGATACGTAAGTTGCATGGACTCACTCTGTGTGCAATGATATTTTTGAATGACTCCCTCATCTCAGTATCACACACAATTATCTGTAAGGTCCCTCAGCTGAGAAGTGCATTTCAAACATATTCAACCATAAAGACCAGGGAGGTTTTCCAATACTTCACAAAGAAGGGTACTTATTGGTAGATGGGTTTAAAAAAAGAAGACATTGAATATCCCTTTTGAACATGGTGAAGTTATTAATTACACACATTTGCTGGAGAAGAAGGAAACCACTCAGGGATTTCACCCTTTTTAATAGTTAGAGTTTTTAATGGTTGTGATAGGAGAAAACTGAGGATGGATCAACATTGTAGTTACTCCACAATACTAACCTAATTTGACAGAATGGAAGAAAGGAAGCCTGTACAGAATAAAAACTATTCCAATACATGCATCCTGTTTGCAATAAGGCACTAAAGTAAAAAAGTGTTATGTCTGGGGCAAATCCAACAGAGTCCTGCTCTTCATATTTTCAAGCACTGTGGTGGCTGCATCATGTTATGGTTATGCTTGTCATCGGCAAAGTTTAGGGAGTTTTTTTTAATGATAAAAATAAACTAAATGGAGCTAAGCATAGGCAAAATCCTAGAGGAAAACCTGGTTCAGTCTGCTTTCCAACAGACACTGGCCGATAAATTCCCCTTTCAGCAGGACAGTAACCTAAAACATAAGGTCAAATCTACACAAATCTATACTTCTACATGAAGACAGTGAATGTTCTTGAGTGAAAATCTATGGCAAGACTTGAAAATGTCTGTCTAGCAATGATCAACTTGACAGAGCTTGAATCATTTTAAAAAGAATAATGTGCAAATATTGTACAATCTAGATTTGCAAAGCTCTTACAGACTTACCCAGAAAGTCTCACAGCTGTAATTGCTGCCGGAGGCGATTCTAACATGCATTGACTCAGGGGGTTGAATACTTATCTAATCAACATATATTACTGTTTTATATTTCATAAATGTTTTACTAATGTTCTAATTTTTTCTTCCACTTTGACTAAGAGTATTCTGTGTAGATAGTTGACAAAAAAGAACAATTAAATCCATTTTAATCCCACTTTCTAACACAACAAAATGTGGAAAAAGTTAAGTGGTGTGAATACTTTCTGAAGGCACTGTACACACCACCCATCTTTCCATGGCCCTGCTCTCTTCCCAGCCTGGCCTGTTCTCCACGGGGATAGGCTCTTACACTGACCTCCCCCAGGGATAGACTAACTTAAAGGCCTTCCTGGGAATGGGATCTTACACTGATCTCCCCTGGGGATAGACTAACAAAAAGGCCCTCCTGGGGATGGGATTTAGACATTCCTGTGCTCTCTGTGTGATGTATTTCTGATTCTAGAGAACCTTTATCCTCTGCTTAGGTGGTCTGTTTAATTATTTACCACCACCCACCCATTAACAACAAGCCTCTATTTTGGTTAACGTATGTTAAGATCACTTCCTCTCTCTCACACCAGCTCAGTGTGCCCTCAATGGCACCCTATTCCCTAGGTGCACTGCTTTTGACCAGGGTCCTTAGGGCTCTGGTCAAAAGTAGTGCCCTATGTAGGGAATAGGTGGCCATTTGGGGCGTAGAATAAATCAATGAGCCCAGCCGTGCTGTAACTGTACAGTTGAATAGCTAAAAAAGACTGTTGACAACGAATGGCATCAGACGGCCAAAGCAGCCTGCACCATGCACACGATCCTCTGAGCAATATTTGACCGCTTTGGCTGTGCGGTTGTGTGATTCGTGGCAGCTAATCCTCATATCTGTGTGATTCTGTGATTCTCCTCTGGCCTCTGTACAGCCTCTAATCGTCTAGCAGGCCGTATTGTTTTCACAGGTCTTAATTTCCAGATTTGTTTCTATCCTCTGGAGGGATGGGGAAAGAAGGATATTGTGTTTTTATTTATTCATCCTTTATTTAACGAGAGATGACACATTGAGACATCTCTTTTCCAAGTGAGCCCTGGAGAAGCAGCATACATATAGTTCCATATGAGACAACACAATGAATGGAAGTTAAAACAGTGCCAAGTGCATAAGAGAGCTTAAAATAACAGGTTTCAAAACATATGCAATATGTTGTCAGCAGCCCTCCAATCTGGGATTTAAAATCATCAATCAGAATAAAAAAGATCCACTTTTAAATGATTTTGTAAAATGTTCCACAATGACGGGCCAGCAAAGCTAAAGCTCCTCCTACCAAACTCTGTTCTTGTGTTGGGAATATTATATCAAATGCATTTCTGTGATCTCAGATGATCGTCTTCATGATTCTGTAGGGTGAATATTAAGTATACTGGCAGCTGCCCTAAGATGGTCTTGGAGACAAACCAGTACCAGTGAGTCTGTCGACCATCCTGCTAACTGGGACGGATGGATGGAGAGAGAAAGACAGAAGACAGGGATGGTGAGGAATGGACCGAGAGAAAGGGAGAGATGAATACAGACAAAGGGAGAGATGAATACAGACAAGGGGAGAGATGAATAGAGACAGAAAGGGAGAGATGAATAGAGACGGAAAGGGAGAGATGAATAGAGACGGAAAGAGAGATGAATAGAGACGGAAAGGGAGAGATGAATAGAGACGGAAAGGGAGAGATGAATAGAGACGGAAAGGGAGAGATGAATAGAGACGGAAAGGGAGAGATGAATAGAGACGGAAAGGGAGAGATGAATAGAGACGGAAAGGGAGAGATGAATAGAGACAAAGGGAGAGATGAATAGAGACGGAAAGGGAGAGATGAATAGAGACGGAAAGGGAGAGATGAATAGAGACGGAAAGGGAGAGATGAATAGAGACGGAAAGGGAGAGATGAATAGAGACGGAAAGAGAGATGAATAGAGACGGAAAGGGAGAGATGAATAGAGACAGAAAGGGAGAGATGAATAGAGACGGAAAGGGAGAGATGAATAGAGACAGAAAGGGAGAGATGAATAGAGACGGAAAGGGAGAGATGAATAGAGACAGGGAGAGATGAATAGAGACAAAGGGAGAGATGAAGGGAGAGCTGAATAGACGGAAAGGGAGAGATGAATAGAGACAGAAAGGGAGAGATGAATAGAGATGGAAAGGGAGAGATGAATAGAGACGGAAAGGGAGAGATGAATAGAGACGGAAAGGGAGAGTTGAATAGAGACAAAGGGAGAGATGAATAGAGACAGAAAGGGAGAGATGAATAGAGACAAAGGGAGAGATGAATAGAGACGGAAAGAGAGAGATGAATAGAGACGGAAAGAGATGAATAGAGACGGAAAGGGAGAGATGAATAGAGACGGAAAGGGAGAGATGAATAGAGACGGAAAGGGAGCGATGAATAGAGACGGAAAGGGAGAGATGAATAGAGACGGAAAGGGAGAGATGAATAGAGACAGGGAGAGATGAATAGAGACAAAGGGAGAGATGAAGGGAGAGCTGAATAGACGGAAAGGGAGAGATGAATAGAGACGGAAAGGGAGAGATGAATAGAGATGGAAAGGGAGAGATGAATAGAGACGGAAAGGGAGAGATGAATAGAGACGGAAAGGGAGAGATGAATAGAGACGGAAAGGGAGAGTTGAATAGAGACAAAGGGAGAGATGAATAGAGACGGAAAGGGAGAGATGAATAGAGACAAAGGGAGAGATGAATAGAGACGGAAAGAGAGAGATGAATAGAGACGGAAAGAGAGATGAATAGAGACGGAAAGGGAGAGATGAATAGAGACGGAAAGGGAGAGATGAATAGAGACGGAAAGGGAGAGCTGAATAGAGACGGAAAGGGAGAGATGAATAGAGACGGAAAGGGAGAGATGAATAGAGACAGGGAGAGATGAATAGAGACAAAGGGAGAGATGAAGGGAGAGCTGAATAGACGGAAAGGGAGAGATGAATAGAGACGGAAAGGGAGAGATGAATAGAGATGGAAAGGGAGAGATGAATAGAGACGGAAAGGGAGAGATGAATAGAGACGGAAAGGGAGAGATGAATAGAGACGGAAAGGGAGAGTTGAATAGAGACAAAGGGAGAGATGAATAGAGACGGAAAGGGAGAGATGAATAGAGACGGAAAGGGAGAGATGAATAGAGACGGAAAGGGAGAGATGAATAGAGACGGAAAGGGAGAGATGAATAGAGACGGAAAGGGAGAGATGAATAGAGACGGAAAGGGAGAGATGAATAGAGACGGAAAGGGAGAGATGAATAGAGACGGAAAGGGAGAGATGAATAGAGACAGAAAGGGAGAGATGAATAGAGACGGAAAGGGAGAGATGAATAGAGACGGAAAGGGAGAGATGAATAGAGACGGAAAGGGAGAGATGAATAGAGACGGAAAGGGAGAGATGAATATAGACGGAAAGAGAGAGATGAATAGAGACGGAAAGGGAGAGATGAATAGAGACAAAGGGAGAGATGAAGGGAGAGCTGAATAGACGGAAAGGGAGAGATGAATAGAGACGGAAAGGGAGAGATGAATAGAGACAAAGGGAGAGATGAATAGAGACGGAAAGGGAGAGATGAATAGAGACGGAAAGGGAGAGATGAATAGAGACGGAAAGGGAGAGATGAATAGAGACGGAAAGGGAGAGATGAATAGAGACAAAGGGAGAGATGAAGGGAGAGCTGAATAGACGGAAAGGGAGAGATGAATAGAGACGGAAAGGGAGAGATGAATAGAGACAAAGGGAGAGATGAATAGAGACGGAAAGGGAGAGATGAATAGAGACGGAAAGGGAGAGATGAATAGAGACAAAGGGAGAGATGAATAGAGACGGAAAGGGAGAGATGAATAGAGACGGAAAGGGAGAGATGAATAGAGACGGAAAGGGAGAGATGAATGGAGATGGAAAGGGAGAGATGAATAGAGACGGAAAGGGAGAGATGAATAGAGACAAAGGGAGAGATGAATAGAGACGGAAAGGGAGAGATGAATAGAGACGGAAAGGGAGAGATGAATAGAGACGGAAAGGGAGAGATGAATAGAGACGGAAAGGGAGAGATGAATAGAGACGGAAAGGGAGAGATGAATAGAGACGGAAAGGGAGAGATGAAGGGAGAGCTGAATAGAGACGGAAAGGGAGAGATGAATAGAGACGGAAAGGGAGAGATGAAGGGAGACGGAAAGGGAGAGATGAATAGAGACTGAGAGAAAGGGAGAGAGGGATAGAGACTGAGAGAAAGGGAGAGAGGGATAGAGACTGAGAGAAAGGGAGAGAGGGATAGAGACTGAGAGAAAGGGAATGGGAGAAGGGCAGGGGAAGGCATGTGTGGCTGTTCCAACTCCATATGGCCCATGCTGCTAAGCCCCAATACAGTACAGGGGGAGGAGGGACACACAGCTTTACATGGAAATGTGTAATAAAGCCGCTGTCATCTGGGGAAAGCAGCTCATGAGACGTGTGTGTGTGTACTGTCATAGCATTGCAGAACACCCAGCTGCAGTGTACCTACTGAAAGTGCAGGGTGGGTGGAGTATTTGGTATATATCCCACTGGCTCCAAAGTCCGTCTTCCTGGAGTGTGTACTTTGCTGGGTGAGTCTAAATACAGCACCCCCAGTGTGTCTAGGAGCTTAGTGACATGACAGGTTGGTGTGGACCATTTTTATTAGCCTCCCCCCACACTTTTTAATAGAAGGGAGGTGACGATGCAGTGCAAAGCGCCCCTCAGGAGAGAAGCAGAGATCGCCCCCTGTAGGCATATGGGAGAACTGCTGGCCTTGGCAACGATGGATCCCATCTAAGAAGATCATGTTTGGACTGGGAAGTTGGCTGTCCCCCTTACTCTGGCCCTGATTCCCAAATCAAACCCTACCCACGGCCTCGAGGCAGTGTACTTACGTAGATTTGAGAGGATTGCATAGGTGTAAACAATATGCCGACCATTCCCCTGGTCTATCAGAGGGCAAAATGGATCTCCGACACACGGGTCATTCCACTGCAACAGAGTGACACTGAGACTCAGATCTTTCACGTTACAATGTATGTCAAACAAAAATAGATGATTGCAAAGTTAAAACCATACAACTCTATGCATAAGGACTATTAACATTTTCTGCAGAACATTTTACAAAAACACATTTACTTGAACGTGCAGATGCAATGTTTGGTAAGAAAATTAAGTTTTGTGCAGTCATTCTGTTACCAAACTTTGCATCTGTGCTGTTCTTCAAGTAAATGTTTTGTAAAATCTTCAGTGGAAATTGTTAAAATAGTCCTTGTGCATCGAGTTGTATGGTTTGTTTACCTTTTCAATCATTGCTTTTTGTTTGAAATACATTTCTAAGATGATACAATTAAAAAATCAGTGACACTGTGGAATTGCCCACAACCACCATATTTCTTACATTTCCAATCCTCTCAGATCTACACAAGTGACTGGGGGGTAGGGGCTAGGGGTAGGGGCTAGGGCCCACTTCCAGTGAGCTTATCATTGTATTACACACTTTATCAGACCACAATGTGTGATAGTAGCAACCAGGAGTGTCACAGGATGAGCGTGTAATCGCTAAATTCAGTCATCTAAATGTAGTCATGGTTAAAAATCACTGGGTTTCTCCTGCAGAGTCTCTATTCTCCTTCAACTGGTGTCTTCCACTGTCACAGCAGCTGTTCGCTAGTCATCTACAATGAGGCCTTCAGATTTCTGTTTCCTCAGATGGGGGTTATTTACAGAGAGATTTACAGAGATGGAGATTTTGCGTTGGTTTTTAACTTGATTCTTTGCTAATTTTCACAGATACTTGTGTTTGTCTCTGCCATGTGGAAAAGTGTGGATGTAGCCTAAGGGTTGTAAGGAATAGTGATAAAATTAATTTATCAAATTAAAAGTTGAAGTGTTTTTTCCCTGGTTTAACTTAGTTGATGTTCTGATTTGATCTACAGTTGTCTTACAGTACCTGGTGCTCTAGGGATATGGAGAGAGGGAGGCAGCAACCGCAGGGTGGCTGGCATCAATATCTCAGGCACCACCTACTGCACATGTGCCCTTGAGAAAGGCACATAACCCCTAACCTGCTCTATGGGCACTGCTCTGTGCCTCACCCTGTGCTGCTCCCTCCCTGCCAATAGTGTAGGACGACAAGAATAACCACAATCCCCTGTTGTCTGGATCAATGAAGATGGCTTGTATTGTATAATCTACAGAACTGTGGCACAGCTAGTCCACCTGGTTAGGCATACTTGTGTTTAGTGCTCCTGTTTCGTCCCTGGTGAGTAGGGCTGGTCCCCCGTAGTTTAACTCTGCTTGTTGCTTCGCATCAACTCCCAGTTCAATCCCAGTCGTCCAACATGTGGATTCAGTTGAAAAGGGTTAACACCGGGCTCTCCACAATCTCATAGGGGTCTGTTTACACCCACACACCTGGCACGGTCTGGTAAACTATTGCAAATGAAACCAGAACACTATGCACACATTGAGTGTCTAGATCAATGCACTTGTTTTGTCAGATACAACTAGTATCCCAAAGCAAGTGTAATAACAGCACACTGAACAGATTTGAGTTGTGAACATGTTTTACTGGACAGCACAACCAAATGGGCTCTAAACAAGAAATCAACTTTAGAATGGCATAATAATCGCGTTATAACATAAGTGGAATAAGGAACAGTCACTATTCCTCTTGTGTACAGTAGTTAAACTCTCAGCTCATTGCTATGTAATTAAAATGCAATTACCAAAGTATTATTTAACAACATGCTAATAAAATGTTGCTCAAAGTAATTGTAGCTTGATTACACAGGCACAAGAACAATGTCATGTTAAGTGTTACTGAGAATGCTAACAGTAACAAAATATGGCTATTACGTTTTGAAACTAAACATCCCAAAACAGCCTTCTTGAATCAACTACAGCCAAGGTAGGTTGAAAATCATGTTAGTTTGTATTCTACTTAAGCGATCCCTTTAAAGATAGTATAATGTGTGTTTGAAACAAGAACATTCACCCTCCGATGGACAAAAAGCTTCAAAGTTGTTTCTGCTCAGCATTCAACGTGCTGTTTGCAAATGGCTTTTGAATTACTCTGCAGTGTTTTCAGGTATTATACAAATGTATTGCATCTTTCAACCTTTTCAGTGGCATGTTTAAAGACTTGTAATAGTAGTTGAGCTATATACTGTACTTATCTGTACAAAATGTCATTGGTTTGACTTGATTATATACACCTGGGGCAATGGACATTTACAGAATGTTCAGATAGAAATGTATTGTCTAGATCAAATATGACTCTCAGATTGGAATAGTATAGTAAATGGTGTACTCTCTTCATTATATCTTCAACATGCAGTTCCAGATACAGCCTTGGCATTAGTTGAAGGCAGCCAATCCAATCATTTCGGAAAAGTCGTCACTTCCTGAGATCTGTATTCAAATTTGTTTTACATTTAGTTGCTTTCTCAGATGTGAATTCCAATCATTTACAAAAGTAGTCACGGTACTTTCTGAGATCTGTAAAAAAATAAAAAAAATAAAAAAATACTTTTTGGGAATCTGTATTCAAATAGGTGTAGTCAGTTCCTCCTGAAAAACATTTACTTTCCACAAAGCATAGTTGAATGTCTGATGGACATTTATTTGTTTTTTAGGGGGTTCCTTTACTTAGTCAGTCCACTTTAGTAGACCTGTATCCAGACCTGTAGTCAGTCCACTTTAGTAGATCTGTATCCAGACCTGTAGTCAGTCCACTTTAGTAGACCTGTTTCCAGACCTGTAGTCAGTCCACTTTAGTAGACCTGTTTCCAGACCTGTAGTCAGTCCACTTTAGTAGACCTGTTTCCAGACCTGTAGTCAGTCCACTTTAGTAGACCTGTTTCCAGACCTGTAGTCAGTCCACTTTAGTATATCTGTATCCAGACCTGTAGTCAGTCCACTTTAGTTTACCTGTTTCCAGACCTGTAGTCAGTCCACTTTAGTAGATCTGTATCCAGACCTGTAGTCAGTCCACTTTAGTAGACCTGTTTCCAGACCTGTAGGCAGTCCACTTTAGTAGACCTGTTTCCAGACCTGTAGTCAGTCCACTTTAGTAGATCTGTATCCAGACCTGTAGTCAGTCCACTTTAGTAGATCTGTATCCAGACCTGTAGTCAGTCCACTTTAGTAGATCTGTATCCATATCTGTAGTCAGTCCACTTTAGTAGACCTGTTTCCAGACCTGTAGTCAGTCCACTTTAGTAGATCTGTATCCAGACCTGTAGTCAGTCCACTTTAGTAGATCTGTATCCAGACCTGTAGTCAGTCCACTTTAGTAGATCTGTATCCATACCTGTAGTCAGTCCACTTTAGTATACCTGTTTCCAGACCTGTAGTCAGTCCACTTTAGTTGAACTGTTTCCAGACCTGTAGTCAGTCCACTTTAGTTGAACTGTTTCCAGACCTGTAGTCAGTCCACTTTACATGAACTGTTTCCAGACCTGTAGTCAGTCCACTTTAGTTGAACTGTTTCCAGACCTGTAGTCAGTCCACTTTAGTAGACCTGTTTCCAGACCTGTAGTCAGTCCACTTTAGTTGAACTGTTTCCAGACCTGTAGTCAGTCCACTTTAGTAGACCTGTTTCCAGACCTGTAGTCAGTCCACTTTAGTTGAACTGTTTCCAGACCTGTAGTCAGTCCACTTTAGTCGATCTGTTTCCAGACCTGTACTCAGTCCACTAGTAGATCTGTATCCAGCCCCCTCATCCAGATTTCCCTCCTCACCTTAGAATTTCCAACCTATTCTCTCTCTCTCTCTCTCCCCCACTCTCTCAGCATCCAGGCCTTTTCTGAGCTCAAGTAAACTACGAAACGAGCGTGATGTTTCTCTCTCTTTCCCTCTCCCAAGGGAGCAGCAGCCGTGGGCCGAGGAGAAACGACCAGGATTTAGATTAATATCACAGCTCAACAGGTGACCTTTGAACTCTTCAGCCTCCTCTCTTGCTTTCTCTCTCACACGGACCAACCACTCTGCCGGACTGCTCTGTCTCTCCTCTCTCTGTTGTAGACTGCCCAATCCTTCCTCTCATTCTCACGTACTCTCTCACCACCCTCCCCCTCTCTTGCTCTCTCACCCCCCCTGCTCTCTCTCCTCTCTATTCAAATCTCTCATGCTCTCTCTCCTCTCTATACCAATCTCTCATGCTCTCTCTCCTCTCTATACCAATCTCTCATGCTCTCCCTCCTCTCTATTCCAATCTCTCATGCTCTCTCTCCTCTATTCCAATCTCTCATGCTCTCTCTCCTCTCTATACCAATCTCTCATGCTCTCTCTCCTCTCTATACCAATCTCTCATGCTCTCTCGTCCTCTCTTGCTCTATTTTTTGTATGCCCTCTTCCTCTCCTTAATCACCCTCTTGTTTAACTCCTTTTTATTTTTTTAGATATCTGTTCATCTGTCTCTCTCTAGCAAGGCTTTGAGACACGGAGTTGGAGCACAAGACAGACTACTGTGTCTGTTCACTTTCACTCCCTCCCTCTACCTCTCTGTCCTTCTACCTCGCTATACTAGTAACACTAATCAGTCTTTTTCTTCTGTCATTGTCACTAACCCAGCTGTAGGACCGTGTGACTGGGTGGGTAAGGCTGTCGCCACCTACCCTGTCGCTGCTGCTGCCACCCATCGCTACCTAACACTGTGCCTCCTGACTCACAGTGGATTTATTCACTACTATTTAGTTTATTTACATTCATCGTTTGGTCTTTCTTTGGACCATCTGTCTGTTTCTTGATGTGATGCTGGTGTTACGATGCTAATTGCAAATGTTACAATGTTTATTTGCATATAAATGACGTTGTTTAATCACCAATGTTATGTCAATTGTTATTGATGATATGCTATTAATGAATTAATTGATTCTCTGTTAGGAACCATACTGAGCTCTAGGGCGTGTTCAGTGGGAGGAAAAAGTTCAGAAATGGGGAGCTACAATCTACCTGTGCTTGTCCAATAAGAAACACTTGTTCTTGTTTTCCATTGCAGAGCACTTTGCTACGGTGTGCCCTAATGAACATGGTACGGTCTCAGCGAGTTTAGGGACTGCACACAGAGACATTAAAACCACTGTGAAAGAGGGTGTCCATCTTGAGAAGGAGAGTGTGAGAGATGCATCCTCAAGGGGAAGAGAAAGTGGAGGATGGGAAGAAAGAAAGAGGGAGGGAGAGATTTGTCCTTAGAGGGGTAGTGAAGCATAAACACAGCTATTGGAGCTTAATGAAGAGCACTTGAGAAAGCCCTCAGCTGTAGCCAGTGAAAGAAGTGTGTGTGTGCGCGTGCGTCTGAGGGGGGGGGTGGTGTATGTACGTTTGAGAATGTGTGTGTTGAAGTATTAGTGTGTATGCAGAGCAGACTTTGGACCCACCACTGAATGACTCTCTGACCTAGCTGTGAGGCGTCCTCATCCTCTGTCCACCACTGAATGACTCTCTGACCTAGCTGTGAGGCGTCCTCATCCTCTGTCCAGCACTGAATTACTCTCTGACCTAGCTGTGAGGCGTCCTCATCCTCTGTCCAGCACTGAATGACTCTCTGACCTAGCTGTGAGGCGTCCTCATCCTCTGTCCACCACTGAATGACTCTCTGACCTAGCTGTGAGGCGTCCTCATCCTCTGTCCACCACTGAATGACTCTCTGACCTAGCTGTGAGGCGTCCTCATCCTCTGTCCAGCACTGAATGACTCTCTGA
Organism: Oncorhynchus mykiss; assembly: GCF_057628025.1. NCBI lineage: Eukaryota > Metazoa > Chordata > Actinopteri > Salmoniformes > Salmonidae > Oncorhynchus > Oncorhynchus mykiss. The sequence continues at coordinate 33,447,087 of NC_143047.1, forward strand.
CCTAGCTGTGAGGCGTCCTCATCCTCTGTCCACCACTGAATGACTCTCTGAACTAGCCGCGAGGCGTCCTCATCCTCTGTCCACCACTGGCTCAGAATATTAACACCCTGCCTCCCGAGTGGCTCAGTGGTCTAAGGTACTGCATCACAGTGCTAGCTGTGCCACTAGAGATTCTGGGTTAAAATCCAGGCTCTGTCGCGACCGGGAGACCCATGGGGCGGCGCACAATTGGCCCAGCGTCTTCCAGGTTAGGGGAGGGTTTGGCCGGCAGTGTTGTCCTTGTCCCATCTCGCACTAGCGACTCCTGTGGCGGGCCAGGCAAAGTGTGCGCTGACACGGTCGCCAGGTGTACGGTGTTTCCTCTGACACATTGGTGCGGCTGGCTTCTGAGTTAAGTGGGCATTGTGTCAAGAAGCAGTGCGGTTTGGTTGGGTTGTGTTTCGGAGGACGCACAGCTCTCGACCTTCACCTCTCCCGTGTCCATACGGGTGGGACAAAACGATGTAACTACAAATTGGATACCACGACATTGGGGAGAAAATTAACACTCTCCTCCATCCCCTCCTCCCTCTCTCCTCCTCCTCCCTCTCTCTCTCTCCTCCTCCACAGAACCAACTCGGACTCGGCTCTTCATACGAGTGCCATGAACCCCCAGGACCCCTTTGGCATGAACCAGCAGATGGGCAGAGGGCCCCCCCAGCGCAACGGTGAGAACACACACACACACACAGCATCTGCACACATACAGCTATCTGCACACACACGCATGCATACACATCGCATCTACACACACACACTTTGCATCTGCACGTGCGTAAACAAACACCCTATTCCCTACACAGTGCACTTCTTCTGAACATTGCCCAAAGAGATTGGCTATTTAACAGTAAATAAGGGAATTGTTTTCACCCCACAGTTAGCCACGATGATTAGCTAGACTGGTAAAATGGTTTACAGTTACCAATGGCTTCTACACTATTCTACTAGTGCTGCCGTGTCGATATCATGTCTCCAGTTTACCTTTTATCATCGTGACGCTTATCCACTTTCTATGCGCATTGTGCAAGTTATGGAATGTATCAGATATGTGGAACTGGTTGGAGGTTCTTGAGGAGAGGTTGTGCAATAACATTAATTGTAATCAATGTAAACAGATGGTGTAGGCAGGAAATCATTTAAAATCTTTCTACAACATCTAAGGTTTATAAAAAAATTGAGACCTTACTGAGACATTGTAGAAAGATATGAAATGATTTCCTGTCTACACTGTCAGTGTGCCTTATTAAAATATCTAAGTGGTGAGAGAAGAGTTTGTCTAGTTGGTTGGAACAGTCCTGGGCCTGTAGAGACTCCTCTCTTTCACTCCTGTCTTCCTTTCCTCCATTCCTCTCTCCTCTGTGTCTGGATCTTTAGTTTTTCCCCTTTACCTTCACATCGCTACTTATTCTATCTCATCCTCTCTTCTTTCTCTTTACCCACCCTCACTTTCCTCTCTCTTTTCTTTCCATTCTCTCTCTCCTTCTGTTGTCTTTCTATCATCTCTCCCCTCTCTATCCCTCCATCTCTCCCTCCATTCCTCTCTCGTCTGTGTGTGTATTTAAAATGTTCTCCCTTCCATCCATTCCTCCCCTTACCCCTCTCTGTTAAGAGTGACAGACAGTGGAATGTGTTGTGTTAATGCATTATCAGTGAGTGATGTCTTAATGTTGGAGAGAGAGACTTGGATAGGCTCCTACGGTCCCAGAATGGATTACCACTCTATTTGTTTAGCCAACAAGTTTAAACAGGATATTGGCAGGTGAGTCCAGCTGTGTATTGACAGGGGTGGGGTTCTATATTGAAAGGCAAGTATTTTTTTTTACTTCAATAGAGTGATCAGGGATGTGCAACTATAGTTTTCCTTCACGGAAAATACATCAGTGCAACACATTCAGCAGAAAATAGCTTCATTTTCATCAGATGACAACAGAAGTGCAACACTTTTTGGCCGGCAGCGAGACGAGTAAATTAACTCACAATGAAAAATGTTTGTTTTTTTGTTTAACTATGCATGGCCATGTTATTAATGTTTATCATAGAAATAATGTAGCCAGCTGCATTTCTTAATGTTTTGCTTAAAGTTAAGAAAAGTAGCTACACATCAGTCAGAGCGCTGTCTGCTGATAGAATGCCCGTTCGTGAATTCTCATCCGAGTGGAGAAGAGCATCTGAAGCACAAAATTTGTCTGATGCCGAGCAGAAATTACAAGAAACATTTTAGATCTGGCAGCAAGATTTCTTATGCAAATTATACTTTTTTTCCTTTGTGAAAAACGCTGCATTCTGCGTTAACTTGCAAGTTAAACTTAGGGGGTCGCGCTATCTAAGCAAAATGGCTTAATTAATAAGGTCACTGGACATCATATAGTGTTTGCTTTCTGCTGTGTTTGAGAAGTCAAAGCCCTTTGGATGAGTTACAGCTGCCAGTGCTTGATATCCTTGCGTTTTTTTGTCCTCTCTGTTCTTGGCCTGTATGCTCCTCACCCCTTTTCTCAGAACAGAGCAGGTAGGCCCATTGCCCTAGCGACTCCAGACTCCACACAGACACAGCGTGTACACATGCTGCTCCAGAGCCAGTACTGTTCTTCCTTCAGACAAGCATGTGTCAAAACTTTGCTCATTTGCACAATGTCTCGTTCACCTTTACTTGTAAATGTCCAAACTCACCAAACATGACATTCGGTAGCTCCTACCTATTTATGTTTAACTTTATGAGCTGGATTGCCTGTCTTTGCGATTTGTTTTTTTTCCCGTTTGCTCGTTAGCATATTTAGCTAGCAGCTTCTGTGGAAATTCGCTATTAAGTGTGCTAATTTTGTTAGCATTCTGGTGATAGATGCCCATTTTTTTTTGGAGCCCCCTTGTGTTCTAAACCGGTAATATCATAACTCCAGGGATTAGAGAAGGCCGGTAGGACTCCTTGAAATGAGGGGACTAGATGCATATAAAGTGCTTTTTATTTCCAAACAATAAAACAGATAGGTATGAAAATACCCTCAAATAAAAGGTGACATTCTGTACTGTCGTCTCATAAAACATTTGATCTCAAATCCAAAATACTGGAGTATGGAGACAAATTAAAAGTTGTAGCTTTGTTGCCCAAATAAATTTGTTGTGAAGGGATATCGTGTGTGTGTGTGTGTGTGTGTGTGTGTGTGTGTGTGTCAAGATGCATAGGCCTACGTTTGTGTGTGAAGACACAGCAGATGGAGTGTAACTGGATGGAGTGTAACTGACTACAGAGCAAGTAGAGACATGCCTTTCTGTAGTACTAGAGCAGTGTTTGTCTAATACCGGAGTTGGTTGAGATACACTTCTGGGTTGCAGGCAGTCATGGCCATATGTCGCTAGTATTCCCACTATTCCCATGGAGTTGAGGCTTAAGAATGGGCTGCGGCTTTTAAAAAATAAATCATTTAAAAACGTATTTCGATGACCTAGAAGATCACGACTAAACCCCAAAAGCCTTTAGGAGGGAGGGTCACTGCACTAAATGCACTGACTGTAAGTCGCTCTGGATAACAGCGCCTGACAAAAAATAGTGTGGTAAATGGTCAAATGCAAATACTTGGGAACTACTGGTGCAAACCGTAGCGGCTCACTGCTACCCCTGCAGGTGAGTGAAGTGTGGTACGTTGCAGCGTACAGTGTCCTATCAGGCTCAGAGGGTTTTTGGCCTGTCAGGAGGGTTACAGTGAGACTCTGAGAGGTGGTAAGCCAGTGTCTGATTACCAATCCCAACATCCATCCCGGCAGGCAGACAGACGTGAGTCAGGGCTATGCATGGGAACGTTCAGTAGTTGCATTCATTAGGCACCAAACATGGACTGAAATAAGGAAAGACTAACTGGATTTTGTAAGAAACACTCAATATTTTCTTGTTGCAAAACATTTTGCTACGTTGTGCCCTAATGAACACGACCCACGACAAGGGCACAACTCCAGTCTGCAGTGGATGCAGAGGGTATGCTGCTTTAAATCACTGATTGGTTTAGACCTGGGAACACGTATTTGTGAACTAGCCATCCAATCAGAAGGGGAAAAACTTGGACTATGGGCTTAAAGGACGGGTGTTGTGCACCTTAGAACTGGACCAACATCTCATTGTCTTCTTCTGGTATATTTAATTATGTTGTGCTATCAGTACAAGCCTTAAGCTCAAATCCTTACTACAGTGATTCTGTCCCACAGTAAGAGTGGGGACGGCAGACAGACATTTTTTGTCCCCGTGGTCTCGTTTCACTCCGTGGCATCTCTCCGAGGTCTCTGTGACTGGTCACATTTGAGAGGAAATTAAGGCGACGTTGGACTCCCGCCCATTGCCTTCTCTCCATGCCGGTTGGCTGAGTGGAGAGCTGGGCATAAAGTCGTGGACCGTTCAAATAGAAATATGCCATGTAGAACAAACATGCCTCTCTGATGTGAACAAGGAATCAAGTTAACTGCTCTATTCATGACATTTCTACCTGAAACGGTCCACAACGTTTGTCTACTGAACGTGGTCCAGGTTCTTGAGAAAGGGGAAGAGGGAGACAAAGGACAGAAGAAGAGGGGAAGAATGGGGAGGACGATGGTAGGAAAAGAGGAAGAGAGAATGCAGGAAAAGAGAACAAGAAGGCAGAGGGAAAGAGACAGTTATTAGCGGCTTTGAGAGAGAGAGAGAATATGGCAGAAGGGTTAGAAGAGGGAGAGGCAGAGTGAACTAGGAAAAAAAGAGAAGTTAACAGAAAGTGGGGAGGATTGGACGCCTGGCAGCCAGCCTGCAGTCTGATGAGAGCGGAAGAGGGAGAGAGTGAGAGAGTGAGAGTGAGTGAGGAAAAAGAAAGAGGTTCTGTTCTCAGTGGGATCTTTGTGGCGAGGGAAAAACAATGGTCCTCTCTTTATTCTCACTGGGACTGTGGTCACTTAGCCAATAATTCTTTTTTTACCCTCTTTCTTCCGCTATCCCTCCCGCCATCCCCCTCCCTCTCCCGCCATCCCCCTCCCTCTCCCGCCATCCCCCTCTTTCCCAGGACTGAGATCACAACACACATTCTAGGGGTTCACCTTTTCTAACTTAAATCAGCAGGTTGTTACCGTACTACAGTACATAGTACTCTATATACTTTATTTATTTGACCCCAGTGAGTCTATAACTTTTTAGAAAAGACAACCGGAATTGATGTTGGACACAGGAGGCTGCTGAGGGGAAAACGGCTCATAGTAATGGTCAGAACGGAGCAAATGGAATGGCATCAAACACCTGGAAACCTGGAAACCATGTGTTGGATGTATTTTATACCGATCCACTGATTCCGCTCCAGTCATTACCCAAGCCCGTCCTCCCCAATTAAGGTGCCAACAACCTCGTGAAATGTTGGACAATAATAAGAAGACTGTATAATATGATTCTTTGTCCTGAATGGCACCATATTCCCTACATAGTGCACTCGTTTTAATCTAAGCCTTATGGGCTTTGATCAAAGGTAGTGCACTACATAGGGGATAGGGTCGTATTATATAGCATGATTCCAATGTTAAACCCAGCTGCCGTGTTTTAAGAAGTGGTAATATATTCATATTGAAGGTAAAATGCCTGCTGCTGATGTCCTAAAGGTTGATTATTTTGTCAGTGACGTGAACACAGTGGGCCGGATCTGAGCAGCTGGTGAAAGTATGTGATTGTCTAATGTTCCTCTACTTTCTTCACCCCTTCCCTCTCTCCCCCTCCTTTCTCTTGCTCTCTCTCTCTCCTCTCCTTTATCTGATCTCTCTCCCTCTCTCTCTCCTGCGGGGGCCGGAGTGCAGCCAGTGTGAACGAGGCGGAGGTGGACGGCTCTGGAGATGGTGAGTTGAACCTCCTCCCCCCTCTTCCTCATCCCTGATTCCATCTCTCCCAACACAAGTGTAGAAGAGGCTTCTGCTGCCCCCTAGCTCCCACACCCCTAGATCTCTGGCCATAATGTGTGTGTGACGGTGCTTGCCACTGGATGTGTTGCTGCCTGGTACATGTACAGATGTGTCAGCGTACAAGACGTGCTTCATTCACAGCATCGTTGACCTTTACTACCCAATACCTGAATGGACACACACACTGCCTAGGCATCCTGCATGCAGATCCCCTGAGTCATTGTGTGTCTCAAAATGCATGGTATCGTGCTCCGTGCACGGGAGGGTCGGAGTATGCGTCCAAATCAAAGTAGGCGAAATGGCGCATGGAGGGCACTTCTCAAATGCGTACTCTATTTGTACATATTTTGAAGCATGCATCGATGCTTCAAAGAAAAATGATGCAACCACGTAAAAAATGATGCAACATTTCTTGAAATTAATGTCGGCCATTATTTGAGCTGAAGCGAGAGAAAATACACTCCGACTTCAGAATTAAATGTTGCCTATTCACATCTCATATGTTGCCTGACGACAATATTTAATCTTGATATGTTAAAAAATACATGCTGTGTTAATTCTGGCATGTTTACCAACCCATAATAAGTCAATAGGGCTTATTACTAGTACTGTTAGCTAGCCACATAGTCACAAATAATTGTTAGCTACCCATGAAGAATTTAGGTCATTTTTGCCTGTTTAACTAGCTGTCTAACTAGATTATTACGATTCACATATCTAGCTGATAATTAGGAGGAAAAACATTTGCTTTGTGTATATCTTGGAAGAAGGTTCAGTGAATGGGGAGGTGCAGCGTGAGGTAATACAGTAGGGGGAGTGTGAGTGCTTATCAAATGTAATGTGTGAGGCAATCTCCGTACTCGTCCTCACAAGAACGTACTCAAGAGAACGTGGTCGGAGAATGCACGCGGAGCATGAGAGTGTGGAGCACGGTAGTATGTACATTAAGAAAACCCATTGTGTCCGAACACTTGATAACCTCTAGTCTAGATTGATCTGCAGTCTTTTGATCTTTCAGTAGGTGTGAATAACTAGAGATCTGTGTGAGGTGTTGATTATCTCTAATCTCTCTTTCTCCCCCTCCTCCTTTCTCCAGTGTTCTCCTTCCCATCCCTGTCTAATGAGGAGGGTCTGATGGGTGTCAGCAAGCCCCTGCCCAAGCAACTGTGGGAGGCCAAGAAGGTGTGTGTGCATGATGAGTGTGTCATTTATCTTTGGTTGGAGAGAGGGACACGGGGGGGGCGGTTGATTAAGACATAATGACAGACATGGAAGCCTTTTGGGATGAGATCATGCTGATGGGAAAAGCTGCAGTACTAATGAAGACATGCTTCCAATACACATCATTCTGCCTCATGTTCCAGAACCATAACACTTAGACTGTTGACTAAATATTCCAGTAGTTAGATTAGTCATTTTGAGATTCCATCACTCTTTTTGCTTTTGATCAGTTTAATCACCTGATTGTTTCTCTATTATAGGTTCAATCCCTCTCATCACGGCCCAAATCCTGTGAAGTGCCTGGAATCAAGTGAGTCTTCAGGATCCATCTTCCATCCACTCATACAGGGCACTATGTTTAAACAACAATCAGTCATCATTATGAGCCAAGTTGTTTGTGATTCTCAATGACAGATGTCTGAGAGGGAGAAAGACTGGGATGTGATCCATATATTGTGTGTGTGTGTGTGTGTGTGTGTGTGTGTGTGTGTGTCAACATTGTGGATGTGCATGTCAACATAGTCTGTCAACATTGTGTGTGTATGTGTCAACATTGTTGATGTCTGTATCAACATATTCTTTCAACATTGTGTGTGTTTGTTGGGTCTAGCAGTGCAGTATAGTGGGCTGCTGGTCACTACTATAGAGCAGTGAGTCAGTTATCTCACTGAGGGCTTGAATGAACAGGGATGCAAATGTTCACTTGCTGGTACATTTAAAGGGGAAGTCCACTCACAAACATGGTTTTCCACACAAATATTACTTCTCACAATGCTATTATTGATAACATTATTGATAACATTTTTTAAAAATATATTTCACTTAGAATATGTGGACAACTACAAATACCTAGGTGTCTGGTGAGACTGTAAATTCTCCTTCCAGACTCACATTAAGCATCTCCAATCCAAAATTAAATCTAGAATTGGCTTCCTATTTCGCAACAAAGCATCCTTCACTCATGCTGCCAAACATACCCTCGTAAAACTGACCATCCTACCGATCCTCGACTTCAGGCGATGTCATTTACAAAATAGCCTCCAACACTCTATTCAACAAATTGGATGCAGTCTATCACAGTTCCATCCGTTTTGACACCAAGGCCCCATATACTACCCACCACTGCGACCTTCATACTTGTCGCCAAACCCACTGGCTCCAGGTCATCTACAAGTCTCTGCTAGGTAAAGCCCCGCCTTATCTCAGCTCACTGGTCACCATAGCAGCACCCACTCATAGCACGCGCTCCAGCAGGTATATCTCACTGGTCACCCCCAAAGCCAATTCTTCCTTTGGCCGCCTCTCCTTCCAGTTCTCTGCTGCCAATGACTGGAACGAACTGCAAAAATCTCTGAAGCTGGAGACTCTTACCTCCCTCACTAGCTTTAAGCAACAGCTGTCAGAGCAGATCACTGCACCTGTACATAGCTCATCTGTAAATAGCCCATCCAATCTACCTCATCCCCATACTGTGTTTATTTATTTGTCTTGCTCCTTTGCACCCCAGTATCTCTACTTGCACATTCATCTTCTGCACATCCTACCATTCCAGTGTTTAATTGCTATATTGTAATTACTTTGCCACCATGGCCTATTTATTTCCTTACCTCTCTTATCCTACTTCATTTGCACATGCTGTACAGTGCCTTGCGAAAGTATTCGGCCCCCTTGAACTTTGCGACCTTTTGCCACATTTCAGGCTTCAAACATAAAGATATAAAACTGTATTTTTTTGTGAAGAATCAACAACAAGTGGGACACAATCATGAAGTGGAACGACATTTATTGGATATTTCAAACTTTTTTAACAAATCAAAAACTGAAAAATTGGGCGTGCAAAAATATTCAGCCCCCTTAAGTTAATACTTTGTAGCGCCACCTTTTGCTGCGATTACAGCTGTAAGTCGCTTGGGGTATGTCTCTATCAGTTTTGCACATTGAGAGACTGAAATGTTTTCCCATTCCTCCTTGCAAAACAGCTCGAGCTCAGTGAGGTTAGATGGAGAGCATTTGTGAACAGCAGTTTTCAGTTCTTTCCACAGATTCTCGATTGGATTCAGGTCTGGACTTTGACTTGGCCATTCTAACACCTGGATATGTTTATTTTTGAACCATTCCATTGTAGATTTTCTCAGGTCTTTTGCAGACTACATCAGGTTTTCTTCCAGAATGGTCCTGTATTTGGCTCCATCCATCTTCCCATCAATTTTAACCATCTTCCCTGTCCCTGCTGAAGAAAAGCAGGCCCAAACCATGATGCTGCCACCACCATGTTTGACAGTGGGGATGGTGTGTGTTCAGCTGTGTTGCTTTTACGCCAAACATAACGTTTTGCATTGTTGCCAAAAAGTTCAATTTTGGTTTCATCTGACCAGAGCACCTTCTTCCACATGTTTGGTGTGTCTCCCAGGTGGCCTGTGGCAAACTTTAAACGACACTTTTTATGGATATCTTTAAGAAATGGCTTTCTTCTTGCCACTCTTCCATAAAGGCCAGATTTGTGCAATATACGACTGATTGTTGTCCTATGGACAGAGACTCCCACCTCAGCTGTAGATCTCCGCAGTTCATCCAGAGTGATCATGGGCCTCTTGGCTGCATCTCTGATCAGTCTTCTCCTTGTATGAGCTGAACGTTTAGAGGGACGGACAGATCTTGGTAGATTTGCAGTGGTCTGATACTCCTTCCATTTCAATATTATCGCTTGCACAGTGCTCCTTGGGATGTTTAAAGCTTGGGAAATATTTTTGTATCCAAATCCGGCTTTAAACTTCTTCACAACAGTATCTCGGACCTGCCTGGTGTGTTCCTTGTTCTTCATGATGCTCTCTGCGCTTTTAACGGACCTCTGAGACTATCACAGTGCAGGTGCATTTATACGGAGACTTGATTACACACAGGTGGATTGTATTTATCATCATTAGTCATTTAGGTCAACATTGGATCATTCAGAGATCCTCACTGAACTTCTGGAGAGAGTTTGCTGCACTGAAAGTAAAGGGGCTGAATAATTTTGCACGCCCAATTTTTCAGTTTTTGATTTGTTAAAAAAGTTTGAAATATCCAATAAATGTCGTTCCACTTCATGATTATGTCCCACTTGTTGTTGATTCTTCACAGAAAAATACAGTTTTATATCTTTATGTTTGAAGCCTGAAATGTGGCAAAAGGTCGCAAAGTTCAATGTTTCTTCTGTATTATTGATTGTATGTATATTTATTCCATGTGTAATTCTGTGTTGTTTTAGTTGTCAAACTGCTTTGCTTTATCTTGCCAGGTCGCAGTTGCAAATGAGAACTTGTTCTCAACTAGCCTACCTGGTTAAATAAAGGTGAAATAAATAAATAAAAAATACAATGCCTTAGCCACACAACAAAAAAGGCCATAACTCCCCCCAAAAGTATGTCACAGATGTTACATTCCCTTCCTTCTAGCACATTGATGTTTGTCATGAGTCTTGTTCAGAACTTAGCGGTTTTCCCTTCGATAGGCCAGCTTCAAAGTCAAAATTGGGTATATTGTAAAAATTCATTCATTTAAGGTTAAGGTTAGGCATTAGGGTTAGCGGTGAGGTTAATGTTAGCGTTGGGTTTAAAATCTGATTTTATTACTTTGTGGCTGTGCCATCTAGTGACTGCTCTGCAGAGCTGCTTCCAGAACAAGATTCATGACAAAAAAACGCTGACTTTCTCCCCTCTACCCATCCAGATGCATATTAAACGTTCCCCTTTTAAAATCCACTTCATAATTGATTTTCTCTCCCCTCTTGTCCTCAGTATATTCCCGTCTCCAGAGCAGAACGCGGGCCTCTCCAACTACCAGGGCTCGTTGAACACGGGCGGTTCCCTGCCAGACCTCAGCAACCTGCACTTCCCCTCACCGCTGCCCACACCCCTGGACCCAGACGACGGGCACCACGGAGGGGGAGGCTACCACCCCAACCTGAGCGGGGGCAGCAGCACAGGCAACCTGCCCGCCGCCATGATGCACCTCGGCATAGGGAATCACCAGGGAGGCTGGACTGAAGGAGGTGGGTGTTTGGGGTGGGGGGGGACAGGGTGTGTGGGGGTGGATTTTTCTCAATTCATCTTTCCTCTCATATTTTCCTCTAAACTCATTGGATAAGAACCTCAAAGGGGAGGGACCATGGACCTTTTCCTCCAATACGGTTAAGTAAAGGCCTAGAGATGGGTGTGAATGTATGTACTGTGGGAGTGTGGGGATGTGTCTTTTGTCTGTGTGCACTCGTGAAACCAGGCACAGACGCGTACATATAGGGAGGGAAAAAAGTATTTGATTACCTGCTGATTTTGTACGTTTGCCCACTGACAAAGAAATGATCAGATCAATTAAATACAGAAATGTCTCATTTCCATAAGTATTCCCACCCCTACATGTTAGAATCAGCTGTGAGTCTTTCTGGGTAAGTCTGTAAGAGCATTGCACACCTGCATTGTACAATATTTTCCCATTCTTTTTTTCAAAATTCTTCATGCTCTGCCAAATTGTTTTTTGAATCAGAAACATTCTATGTTGTCTTGGTAAGCAACTCCAGTGTAGATGTTATTGTCCTGCTGAAAGGTGAATTTGTCTCCCGGTGTCTGTTGGTAAGCAGACTTAGCCAGGTTTTCTTGTAGGATTTTGCTTGTGCTTAGCTCTATTCACTTTAGTTTTTATCCTAAAAAACTCCCTAGTCCTTGCTGATGACAAGCATACCCATAACATGATGCAGCCACCACCTTGCTTCAAAATATGAAGAGTGGTACTCAGTGATGTGTTGTGCTGGATTTGCAACAAACATTCAGGACATAAAGTTCATTTCTTTGCAAGATTTTTTGCAGTTTTACTTTTTAGTCCCATATTGCAAACAGAATACAAATATTTTGGAGTATTTGTGTTCTGTACAGGCTTTCTTCTTTTCACTCTTTCACTTTAGGTTAATATTGTGAAGTAACTACAATGTTGTTCCATCCTCAGTTTTCTCCTATCACAGACATTAAACTCTGTAACTGTTTTAAAGTCACTATTGGCCTCATGGTGAAATACCTAAACGGTTTCCTTCCTCTCCGTCAACTGAGTTAGTAACACCATCCAAAGTGTAATTATTAACTTCACCATGCTCAAAGAGATATTCACAATGTCTTCTTTTTTTGTTTTTGTTTACCCATCTACCAATAGGTGCCCTTCTTTACAAGGCAAAGGGAAACCTCCCTGGTCTTTGTGGTTGAATCTGTTTGAAATTCACTGCTCAACTGAGGGACCTTACAGATAATTATACAGAGATGAGGTAGTCATTATAAAAAAAATCATGTTAAACACAATTTTTCACACAGTCCATGCAACTTATTATGTGACTTGTTAAGACAATTTTTACTCCTGAACTTATTTAGGCTTGCCATAACAAAGGGGTTGAATACTTATTGACTGGAGACATTTCAGCTTTCCATTTTCAATTAATTTGTTAACATTTCTTAAAACACAATTCTACTTTCACATTATGGCCAGTGACACAAAATCTCAATTGAATCCATTTTAAATTCAGGCTGTAACAACAAAATATGAAAAAAGAAGGGGTGTGAATACTTTCTCAACACAGCATGTGTGTAGATGGTTGTATGTGTGCAGATGCTGTGTGTCCTCACCGGTGCGCTGGGGGGGCCCTCGGCCCATCCCCCCCCCCAAAAAAAAATAATCTGCTGGTTTATGTGAAAGGGGTCCTGGGGGTTCATGGCACTCGTGTGTAGAGCCGAGTCCAAGTTGGTTCTGTGCAGTAGGAGAAGATGGATGGATGGAGGGAGAGGATGGATGGATGGAGGGAGGGAGGAGGAGAGGATGGAGGGAGGAGGAGAGGATGGATGGAAGGAGGGAGGATGAGAGGGAGGAGAGGATGGAGGGAGGGAGGATGAGCGAGAGAGAGACGAGGAGAGGATGGAGGGAGGGAGGATGAGAGAGGAGGAGAGGATGGAGGGAGGGAGGGAGGATGAGAGGGAGGATGGATGGATGGAGGGAGGGAGGATGAGAGAGAGAGAGGAGGAGGAGAGGATGGATGTAGGGAGGGAGGATGAGAGAGGATGGATGGATGGAGGGAGGGAGGAGGAGAGAGAAGGAGAGGATGGATGGAGGGAGGAGGAGGAGAGGATGGAGTCAGGGAGGGAGGAGGAGGAGAGGATGGAGGGAGGGAGGGAGGATGAGAGAGAGGATGGATGGATGGATGGAGGGAGGGTGGGAGGGGGGGAGGGAGGAGGAGGAGAGGATGGATGGAGGGAGGGAGGGAGGGAGGGAGGAGGAGGAGGAGAGGATGGATGGCTGGAGGGAGGGAGGATGAGAGAGAGGATGGATGGATAGAGGGAGGGAGGGAGGGAGGAGGAGAGAGAGAGAAGGAGAGGATGGATGGAAGGAGGAGGAGGAGAGGATGGAGGGAGGGAGGAGGAGGAGGAGAGGATGTTAGTTTTCTGACCCAGTGGTGGAGAGAGGCATTTTACAGTGATACAGCCTGAAATTGGCCAGGGCACTAGAACAGTCTGCAGCACCCGGCCTCACCCTACTAGAATCTGAAGTCAAATGTCTACTGTTTGCTGATGATCTGGTGCGAGGCTGAGGACGCCTCCAGGCTAGGTCAGAGAGTCATTCTCAACTTTATTTTGTTCAATAGACAGTTGTTAAAAGGGTGATCCAAGCCATGGACCGATCGCCAATAATAAAACAAGGGCCAGCAAGCCAAGACCTTCACATTGGGGGTTTTCTGAACCACATGATTTAATATAAAAATATATTTACAAAAAAAGACATTAAAGGCCCAGTGCAAAAAAAAGGGGTTTTTCCTGTGATTTATATATATTTCCACACTGTGGTTGGAATAATATTGTGAAAATTATATTAATAGCCTTTTAGTGGTTTGAAGGGAGAGTAAAGTGAATATAGAGGGATGTCTTTATCCAACCCTCCTCCCTCTGAAATCTACCACTATCTAATCACTCCTCTCTCTCTCAAACCCTCTCGCTCTCGCGAACCCTCTCGCTCTCTCGAAACCCTCTCGCTCTCTCAAAACCCTCTCGCTCTCTCTCGTACCCTCTCGCGCTCTCTCTCGTACCCTCTCGCGCTCTCTCTCGTACCCTCTCGCGCTCTCTCTCGTACCCTCTCGCGCTCTCTCTCGTACCCTCTCGCGCTCTCTCTCGTACCCTCTCGCGCTCTCTCTCTCTCTCTCTCTCTCTCTCTCTCTCTCTCTCTCTCTCTCTCTCTCTCTCGAGCCCTCTCACGCTCGCTCTCTCTCGGGCCCTCTCACTCTCTCTCTGACCCTCTCTGACCCTCTCTCTCTCGGACCCTTTCTCTCTCTCCCTCTCTGATTGTTGGGATATTAACAAATGGGGTCCTATGTGTGTATCTGGGTGGGGATTGGAAAAACGAATGCAGACATAACATCCACATTATCTTGCGTCTCACAAGACTCCTTTTAACCAAGCAGCACTGTTCTCTCCTCCTTGCAGTTCATTTCAAACCAATGATGCTTCCCTTTATTTAATCAGGCAATCTGCAGTTCAAACAAAAGCAAAGCAACAACCTGACACTTTTTTGGTTAACCAGCTAGTGCTGGGGCTGGATGAGTGTAACACTCAAATTCATAGAGAGCGCTAAGCATATAAGGACTGAACATCCATGATCTCAAAATGATGCTATACAGTGCTTGTTTTCAATTCATTTGTTTACAAACAATGTAGTAAAATAAGCTTATATTTGGGGTTTTGATGGGGTTAGACAGGCATTTATAATTTGAAGTATATTCTTCAATAACCAATGGCTATATTTTATTATTTAAATGTCCAAACCTTGATGTAGTAATCGTAGATTGCCACTTTAAAAAACATAATGAGTTTATTGGCATGATGAAATGCATTTGCACATAGTGCTAATGCAAACCATTCAGAAATGGAAGCAATCACAAAAATAAGTACAAATGTTTTAATCAATTCTTCCTCTGATGAATCAGTGTGTGGAGATCTTTGTATTTAATACAACGTGTGTGTGTGTGTGTGTGTGAGGTAGACTAGCGGTTAAGAGCATTGGGCCAGTAACTGAAAGTTGCTGGATCGACTTACGGAGCCAACTAGGTGAAAAATCTGTCCCTAATTGCTCCTGTAAGTCTCTTTGCTAAATGACTACAGTGTGTGTGTGTGTGTAGGCACACCTGATAACAATGCTGCATACTACTGATCCATGACCTGGTGCAGAGGAGGGATATTAGGAAATGGGAATTAAATACTCCAAACTGTTAATAATAGTCTGTGGTCTGAATGTGTGACTCAAGTCTTCTGTCCCTTCCTTCTTTCTTCCAGGTCTCTCGTCCTCTCTGAGCAATCCTTCCATCCAGAACTCTCTCCAAAACTCCCAGCTGCACTCGTCCCTCAGCAATCCCTCCATCCACTCGTCCCTCCGTCTGACGTCCCTCTCCAACCCTCCGCAGGGAGCCATGAGCAGTTCGCCTCGCCGCCGCCCGGCTCCCATCAGCCCCCTCACTCTGTCACCCGGCACCGAGCAACGGCGGGGGCTTTCCAAGCAGCTGTCTCCCACAATGTCCCCCTCACTGTCCCCCATCACACAGGTACACACACAAAAACTCAGGGGGGAAAAAATAAACGTCCTCTCACTGTCAACTGCATTTATTTTCAGCAAACTTAATGTGTAATGTGTAAATACTTGTATGAACATAACAAGATTCAACAACTGAGACATAAACTGAACAAGTTCCACAGACATGTGACTAATAGAAATTGAATAATGTGTCCCTGAACAAAGGGGGGTCAAAATCAAAAGTAACAGTCAGTATCTGGTGTGGCCACCAGCTGCATTAAGTCCTGCAGTGCATCTCCTCCTCATTGGACTGCACCAGATTTGCCAGTTCTTGCTATGAGGTGTTACCCCACTCTTCCACCAAGGCACCTGCAAGTTCCCAGACATTTCTGGGGGGAATGGCCCTAGCCCTCATCCTCCGATCCAACAGGTCCCAGACGTGCTCAATGGTTTGAGCTCCGAGCTCTTCGCTGGCCATGGCCTGTCTTGCATGAAATCACGCACAGAACGAGCAGTATGGCTGGCGTCATTGTCATGCTGGAGGGTCAGGATGAGCCTGCAGGAAGGGTACCACACCTGCAATGACAAAAAGCTCAGTCCGATGATGCTGTGACACACCACCACCATGACGGACCCTCCACCTCCAAATCGATCCCACTTGTGTGTTCCTGGTGTAACTCGGTCAGTTGTTGCCATCCTGTACCTGTCCCGCAGGTGTCATGTTCGGATGTACTGATCCTGTGCAGGTGTTACAGGTGGTCTGCCACTGCGAGGATGATCAGCTGTCCGGCCTGTCTCCCTGTAGCGCTGTCTTAGGCATCGCAATTTATTTCCCTGGCCACATCTGCAGTCTTCATGCCTCATTGCAGCATGCCTAAGGCACGTTCACGCAAATGAGTAGGGACCCTGGGCATCTTTCTTTTGGTGTTTTTCGGAGTCAGTAGAAAGGCCTCTTTAGTGTCCTAAGTTTTCATTACTGTGACCTTAATTGCCTACTGTCTGTAAGCTGTTAGTGTCTTAATGACTGTTCCACAGGTGCATGTTCATTAATTGTTAATTGAACAAGCATGGTAAACAGTATTTAAACCCTTTACAATGAAAATCTGTGAAGTTATTTTGATTTTTACTAATTATCTTTGAATTACAGGGTCCTGAAAGGGACGTTTCAAAAAAAATTCTGAGTTTAGTCATACTTACCTTCTCAAGACACACACACACCTCACTACTTACTTAGCTCGCTTTCCCCGGTTAGACAGGCAAGCCAGCAACCGGATGGTTGCCAGTTCGAATCCCGGGTCTGACTGAAAAAATCTGTCAGGATGTGAACTGGCAACTAGAGGGTTGCTGGTATCAAATCCTGCCGCTGTGCCATTACTCAAGGCACTTAACCCCCCAAAACAACTGCTTCACGGGTGCCCAGTGTGGCAGCCCCCTGCTCAAACCACTCCAACCTGTATACTGTTGAAGTCAGAAGTTTACATATGCTAAATACATTTAAACTCAGTTTTTCACAATTCCTGACATTTTAATCCTTGTCTTTGGTCAGTTAGGATGACCACTTTATTTTAAGAATGTGAAATGTCAGAATAATAGTAGAGAATGATTTATTTCAGCTTTTATTTCTTTCATCACATTCCCAGTGTGTCAGAAGTTTACATACACTCAATTAGTATTTGGTAGCGTTGCCTTTAAATAGTTTTCAAGGGTTAAACGTTTCGGGTAGCCTTCCACAAGCTTTCCACAATAAGTTGGGTGAATTTTCCTCCTGACAGAGCTGGTGTAACTGAGTCAGGTTTGTTGGCCTTGCTCTCACACGCCTTTTCAGTTCTGCCCACACATTTTCTATAGGATTGAGGTCAGGGCTTTGTGATGGTCACTCCAATACCTTGACTTTGTTGTCCTTAAGCCATTTTGCCAAGATTTAACTGATGTCTTGAGATGTTGCTTCAATATATCCACATCATTTTCCTCCTCATGATGCCATCTAGTTTGTGAAGTGCACCTGTCCCTCATTCAGCAAAGCACCCCAACAACATGATGCTGCCACCCCCGTGCTTCACGGTTGGGATGGTGTTCGTCGGCTTGCAAGCCTCCCACTTTTTCCTCCGAACATAACAATGGTCATCATGGCCAAACAGTTCTATTTTTGTTTCTTCAGACCAGAGGACATTTCTCTAAAATGTAGGATCTTTGTCCCCATATGCAGTTGCAAACCGTCTGGCTTTTTTATGGCGGTTTTGGAGCAGTGGCTTCTTCCTTGCTGAGCAGCCTTTCAAGTTATATTGATTTAGGACTCGTTTTACTGTGGATATAGATACTTTTGTACCTGTTTCCGCCAGCATCTTCACAAGGTCCTTTGCTGTTGTTCTGGGATTAATTTGCAATTTTCGCACCAAAGTACTTTCATCTCTAGGAGACAGAACGTGTCTCCTTCCTGAGCAGTATGATGGCTGCATGTTCCCATGGTGTTTATACTTGCGTACTATTGTTTGTACAGATGAACGTGGTACCTTCAGGCGTTTGGAAATTACTTCCAAGGATGAACCAGACTGGTGGAGGTCTACAATGTTTTTTCTGAGGTCTTGGCTGATTTATTTTGGTTTTCCCATGATGTCAAGCAAAGAGCCACTGAGTTTGAAGGTAGGCCTTGAAATACATCCACAGGCACACCTCCAATTGACTCAAATTATGTCAATTAACCTATCAGAAGCATCTAAAGCCATGACATAATTTTCTGGAATTTTCTAAGCTGTTTAAAGGCACACTCATCTAAGTGTATGTACATTTCTGACCCACTGGAATTGTGATACAGTGAATTATAAGTGAAATAATCTGTCTGTAAACAATTGTTGGAAAAATTACTTGTGTCATGCACAAAGTAGAGGTCCTAACCGACTTGCCCAAAAATTTGTGGAGTGGTTGAAAAATGAGTTTTAATGACTCCAACCTAAGTGTATGTAAACTTCAGACTTCAACTGTATGAGGGTCTTTCGGAGGGGCTGAGTTAAAGCTCAAACTGCTGTCAGAGTTTGAGAGTTGCGTACTAAACGGATTTCTTGCTGGCCAACAAGTAGGTGATATTAAGCTCGAACTGTGTGCATAACTGCATGCTATAAGATACACGAACTAGCAAACTAACAGCTTTGGGAATCCGTAAAAAAAAAAAAAATGATAAATAAAAATACAAATAGATTTAAGTTTACATTTAGATGGATTTATTTACATTTAAGAAGTGTTTTATTTATTAGTACATTTTATAGACTGCAGATGACCTTTATCATGATGCTTTCAGTAACCCAAGTGGACCATTGGCGTGGATGATTGACTAGCCCACATGGTGTCCAAATCCTCCCTGGTCCGTAGGCCAGTGAGAATGTCGAGCCCTTTCTTCCTGTAACCAGGAAAGACCCTTGAGGTTAGAAACCCCTTGTTGGGAGGTTAACCTGGCAGCTTCATGTATACTGTGTTTTTGGGGAAAGTCCTCAGTGGTTTAAGGCTAACCTGATACGCAGCCAAATAATAGTGCATCTTTTGATTACTCTAATTACATCCCTCCCTTCTCCTTTTCTTAAATCTGACATGACCCCTCCCTCTCTCCCTCTAACCCTCCCTCCCACCCTCTCTCCCTCTAACCCCCCTCCCACCCTCTCTCCCTCTAACCCTCCCTCCCACCCTCTCTCCCTCTAACCCCCCTCCCACCCTCTAACCCTCCCTCCCACCATCTCTCCCTCTAACCCTCCCTCCCACCATCTCTCCCTCTAACCCTCCCTCCCACCCTCTCTCCCTCTAACCCCCCTCCCACCCTCTCTCCCTCTAACCCTCCCTCCCACCCTCTCTCCCTCTAACCCCCCTCCCACCCTCTCTCCCTCTAACCCTCCCTCCCACCATCTCTCCCTCTAACCCTCCCTCCCACCCTCTCTCCCTCTAACCCCCCTCCCACCCTCTCTCCCTCTAACCCTCCCTCCCACCATCTCTCCCTCTAACCCTCCCTCCCACCATCTCTCCCTCTAACCCTCCCTCCCACCCTCTCTCCCTCTAACCCTCCCTCCCACCATCTCTCCCTCTAAGCCTCCCTCCCTCCCTCCAACCATCTCTCCCTCTAACCCTCCCTCCCACCCGTCCCCCTTCTAACCCTCCCTCCCACCATCTCTCCCTCTAACCCACCCTCTCTCCCTCTAACCCTCCCTCTTTCTTTTCGTCTTTTTTTCAGGGGGTTGCCTTGGACACCAGCAGCTTGCCAATGGAGCCTCCCCCTCCCTACCCTCTCTACCAACAGCTACACCAACAGTCCCAGCATTCAATGGGGCAACAACAACAACGCCAGCAACAACGTCATCATCAGCATCAACAGCAGCCAGTGTCCCCTCTGCAGAACATCTCTCTGGACTTCAACTCTGGTGTAAGTGTTTGTCTGTGTGTCTGGATATGTCTATGTTCTAAAGCCAAATACATATCCAAAAACTGTCTAGAGAAATGTACTACAGCCTAGATGAGTTGAAAAATCATCCATTTGAACAGTGTATCCTTTTAGGGAAACACTTGTATATGCAGATAGTATCTCTGAGTCTATGCCCCAATGTTGTATGTCTCATACACTTCTGTTGCTGGCCTAGTGTCTAATGTCAGAGACTGTTGGCATGCTCTGATAAGGAGAGAGGGATATTATTCTGCTTCAGTACCACTCCAGACACACACACACACACACACACACACAGCCACTAGATTCAACCATTTCCTGGAACCCAAATGTTATTTGTCTAACTCTGTAGTCTGTGGTTGATAAACACCAAATTCGTGGAAGGAAGGAAGCAGACCCAAATTCTAAAGAACTAAAAACATCCTTGGTTGCATCACAAATGGAACCCTATTCACATCACAAATGGAACCCTATTCACTACACAGTGCACTACTTCTAACCAGAGCCTTATGGGTAGGGCTCAAAAGAAATGCACTAAATGGTAGCGCTGCTCTATTAGAGCGATTTGTAGGCAGTTAAATGTTACTAACTTGGTAAATCACTGCATTAGACCTGGTAACTAAACTCTCAGAGCACTGTCCATTCTGTCGTCTCCTAATCCACCTCTTCTCTCTCTTCATCTGTCATCTCCTAATCCATTTCTTCTCTCTCTTCATCTGTCTCCTCCTAATCCATCTCTTCTCTCTCTTCATCTGTCTCCTCCTAATCCATCTCTTCTCTCTCTTCATCTGTCTCCTCCTAATCCATCTCTTCTCTCTCATCTGTCGTCTCCTAATCCATCTCTTCATCTGTCGTCTCCTAATCCATCTCTTCATCTGTCTCCTCCTAATCCATCTCTTCTCTCTCTTCATCTGTCGTCTCCTAATCCATCTCTTCTCTCTCTTCATCTGTCGTCTCCTAATCCATCTCTTCATCTGTCATCTCCTAATCCATTTCTTCTCTCTCTTCATCTGTCTCCTCCTAATCCATCTCTTCTCTCTCTTCATCGGTCTCCTCCTAATACATCTCTTCTCTCTCTTCATCTGTCTCCTCCTAATCCATCTCTTCTCTCTCTTCATCTGTCGTCTCCTAATCCATCTCTTCATCTGTCGTCTCCTAATCCATCTCTTCATCTGTCTCCTCCTAATCCATCTCTTCTCTCTCTCTTCATCTGTCGTCTCCTAATCCATCTCTTCTCTCTCTTCATCTGTCGTCTCCTAATCCATCTCTTCATCTGTCTCCTCCTAATCCATCTCTTCATCTGTCTCCTCCTAATCCATCTCTTCATCTGTCTCCTCCTAATCCATCTCTTCTCTCTCTTCATCTGTCGTCTCCTAATCCATCTCTTCATCTGTCGTCTCCTAATCCATCTCTTCATCTGTCTCCTCCTAATCCATCTCTTCTCTCTCTTCATCTGTCTCCTCCTAATCCATCTCTTCTCTCCTCATCTGTCTCCTCCTAATCCATCTCTTCTCTCTCCTCATCTGTCTCCTCCTAATCCATCTCTTCTCTCTCCATCTTTCGCTCCCCCATATCTATCTCCATGTTTCTCCATCTCTCCCTCTTCTTCCCACAGCATAACAACATGGCGGCGTTCTTCAATGACCCGTTCATGGACCCACAGTTCTCCAGTCGCCAGGCCAAGGCACTGTCCTACCAGGTAAACCACCGGGGAGAAGTCTCTAGAGAAGGATCCTCCGGAAAGGACTTCATTCCCTCATTCACAGTTAGTATCTGAAGGTTTTTTTTTGTTCAGTGATGGGTTTAGGCCTGCCAAAGTCAATTAAAGGGATAGTTTACTCAAAAATGGCACAAATCGCATCAGCACTGTTTTTGCACTGTTCAGAAAGTGCTTCTTCTTGAAAACTTGACTGCTGACAAGCACAATATTTTGGGACTGTATTAACAGTGGACTAATGAGAAAAATACTAAATGATTGTTTGAGAACTATCCCTTTAAAATGTCTTAATTGATGGGTAGAAATTTTAGGGGTGTAATTGTGGCAACCAGATATTTGTAGTTCTATGATATATCATGTGCTGTGGAGTAATGAACCAAGTCCGCTCAAGAGTATGCTTGTTTTGGTCATTGGTTGGTCATTTGGAATGGTTGTCGATCATTGGTTGGTCATTTGGAATGGTTGTTTGTCATTGATTGGTCATCTGTAATGGTTGTGTTTGACCTTTGCCCCCCCCCCATCACCACCATCTCTTTTCTCTCTCCCCTCCCATCCCTCCTCTCCCACCTCTATCTCTTCCTGCCTCCTCTTCAGTTGGACCAGTTCAGCATGTTGGAGAGTGCAATGAGCCAAATTGCAGGCGGTTCGTGTTTCGACCCGTCCTCGCCCTCTTCCTCGCCCCTATACTGCTCGCAGGCCGCCCTCATGGGCCTGGGTGGGAGCCACGGCAACTTGCAGGACCAGCTGCAGCAGATGAGACCCAACAACAACTACAACTGCAGTGGAGGGGTGCCCAATATCATACTGACTGGTAGGTGGATGGGTGCCCAATATCATACTGACTGGTAGGTGAAGGGGTGCCCAATATCATACTGACTGGTCGGTGGATGGGTGCCCAATATCATACTGACTGGTAGGTGAAGGGGTGCCCAATATCATACTGACTGGTAGGTGAAGGGGTGCCCAATATCATACTGACTGGTAGGTGGATGGGTGCCCAATATCATACTGACTGGTAGGTGAAGGGGTGCCCAATATCATACTGACTGGTAGGTGAAGGGGTGCCCAATATCATACTGACTGGTAGGTGGAGGGGTGCCCAATATCATACTGACTGGTAGGTGAAGGGGTGCCCAATATCATACTGACTGGTAGGTGGAGGGGTGCCCAATATCATACTGACTGGTAGGTGAAGGGGTGCCCAATATCATACTGACTGGTAGGTGAAGGGGTGCCCAATATCATACTGACTGGTAGGTGGAGGGGTGCCCAATATCATACTGACTGGTAGGTGGAGGGGTGCCCAATATCATACTGACTGGTAGGTGAAGGGGTGCCCAATATCATACTGACTGGTAGGTGAAGGGGTGCCCAATATCATACTGACTGGTAGGTGGAGGGGTGCCCAATATCATACTGACTGGTAGGTGGAGGGGTGCCCAATATCATACTGACTGGTAGGTGAAGGGGTGCCCAATATCATACTGACTGGTAGGTGGAGGGGTGCCCAATATCATACTGACTGGTAGGTGGATGGGTGCCCAATATCATACCGACTGGTAGGTGGAGGGGTGCCCAATATCATACTGACTGGTAGGTGGAGGGGTGCCCAATATCATACTGACTGGTAGGTGGATGGGTGCCCAATATCATACTGACTGGTAGGTGGAGGGGTGCCCAATATCATACCGACTGGTAGGTGGAGGGGTGCCCAATATCATACTGACTGGTCGGTGGATGGGTGCCCAATATCATACTGACTGGTAGGTGGAGGGGTGCCCAATATCATACCGACTGGTAGGTGGAGGGGTGCCCAATATCATACTGACTGGTCGGTGGATGGGTGCCCAATATCATACTGACTGGTAGGTGGAGGGGTGCCCAATATCATACTGACTGGTAGGTGGAGGGGTGCCCAATATCATACTGACTAGTAGGTGGAGGGGTGCCCAATATCATACTGACTGGTAGGTGAAGGGGTGCCCAATATCATACTGACTAGTAGGTGGAGGGGTGCCCAATGTCATACTGACTGGTAGGTGAAGGGGTGCCCAATATCATACTGACTAGTAGGTGGAGGGGTGCCCAATATCATACTGACTGGTAGGTGGAGGGGTGCCCAATATCATACTGACTGGTAGGTGGAGGGGTGCCCAATATCATACTGACTGGTAGGTGGAGGGGTGCCCAATATCATACTGACTGGTAGGTGGAGGGGTGCCCAGCATCATACCGACTGGTACGGTAGGTGGAGGGGTGTCCAGCATCATACCGACTGGTACAGTAGGTGGAGGGATGTCCAGCATCATACCGACTGGTAGACCAGGGAGTGTGTGTGTGGCTGTGAGGAGTGGAAGTTTCAATGACTTGAGTCACTAACTTCATCCGTCTCTCCTTCTCTCCCCTACTTTCTCTTCCTCCTCTCTTTATCCTCTCTCTGCTGTCCGTTCCCCCTTTTTCTCCCTGTCACATAGATGACTCCAACCCCAGTCATTCCAAGGACATCAGCAGTGCCATGTCGGCCGGCCACATGGCTGACTGTTTTGACTCGGAGGTGAGCTTCCCACTGGAGGATGAGCTGCGCATCGAGCCCTTGAGCCTGGATGGTCTGAACATGCTCAGTGACCCCGACATGGTGCTCTCTGACCCCTCGGTGGAGGACAGTTTCCGCAGCGACAGACTGTAATCGGGCACGCACACATACACACACACAGACTGTATAGGCCAGGTAGCGTGGGTTAAACTTGAATGATCCCCACCTCCCTCACACACTCATGGCATACGTATGCAATTTTTTAAGGCATTTACACACACACACACTATTACAGAGGAATAGACTTGTGTACAATCACTGTTTACATGGGCTTCACATGTAAATGCCACACACACACACGCTCTTACCTACGTTGTGCATAGTCATTTGGAACGGATGGACTGATGTACCATTGATTTGATATTCTTTTTTTATTTTTTACCAACATTACATCAGCACTGAGCATTACTATAACGTTACTATAACGTTCCTATAGTGTTCCTCCACCTATATACAGTTGAAGTTGGAATTTTACATACACTTAGGTTGGAGTTATTAAAACTCGTTTTTCAACCACTCCACAAATTTCTTGTTAACAAACTCTAGTTTTGGCAAGTCGGTTAGGATATCTACTTTGTGCATGACACAAGTAGTTTTTCCAACAATTGTTTACAGACAGATTATTTCACTTATAATTCACGGTATCACAATTCCATTGGGTCAGAAGTTTGCATACACTAAGTTGACTGTGCCTTTAAACAGCTTGGAAAATTCCAGAAAATTATGTCATGGCTTTAGAAGCTTCTCATAGGCTAAATGAGATAATTTGAATCAATTGGAGGTGTACCTGTGGATGTATTTCAAGGCCTACCTTCAAAGTCAAGCAAAGAGACACTGAGATCATGGGAAAATCAAAAGAAATCAGCCAAGACCTCAGAAAAGACCTCCACAAGTCTGGTTCATCCTTGGAGCAATTTCCAAATGCCCGAAGGTACTATGTTCATCTGTACAAACAATAGTACGCAAGTATAAACACCATGGGACCACACAGCCGTCATACCACTCAGGAAGGAGATGCGTTCTGTCTCCTAGAGATAAAAGTACTTTGGTGCGAAAAGTGCAAATCAATCCCAGAACAACAGCAAAGGACCTTGTGAAGATGCTGGAGGAAACGGGTACAAAAGTATCTATATCCACAGTAAAACGAGTCCTAAATCGACAACCTGAAAGGCCGTTCAGCAAGGAAGAAGCCACTGCTCCGCCATAAAAAAGCCAGACGACGGTTTGCAACTGCACATGGGGACAAAGATCGTACTTTTTGGAGAAATGTCCTCTGGTCTGATGTTGAACTGTTCGCCATAATGACCATCGTTATATTTGGAGGAAAAGGGTGGAGGCTTGCAAGCCGAAGGACACCATCCCAACCGTGAAGCACGGGGGTCGCAGCATCATGTTGTTGGGGTGCTTTGCTGCAGGAGGGACAAGTGCACTTCACAAACTAGATGGTATCATGAGGAGGAAAATGATGTGGATATATTGAAGCAACATCTCAAGACATCAGTCAGGATGTTAAAGCTTGGTTGCAAATGGGTCTTCCAAATGGACAATGACCCCAAGCATACTTCTAAAGTTGTGGCAAAATGGCTTAAGGACAACAAAGTCAAGGTATTGGAGTGGCCATCACAAATCCTTGACCTCAATCCTATAGAAAATGAGTGGGCAGACCTGAAAAAGCTTGTGCGAGCAAGGAGGCCTACAGGAATGGGCCAACATTCACCCAACTTATTGTGGGAAGCTTGTGGAAGGCTACCCAAAACGGTTGACCCAAGTTAAACAATTTAAAGGCAATGCTACCAAACACTAATTGAGTGTATGTAAACTTCTGACCCACTGGGAATGTGATGAAAGAAATAAAAGCTGAAATAAATAATTCTCTCTATTATTATTCTGACATTTCACATTCTTAAAATAGTGTGGTGATACTAACTGACCTAAGACAGGGAATTTTTACTAGGATTAAATATCAGGAATTGTGAACAACTGAGTTTAAATGTATTTGGCTAAGGTGTATGTAAACTTCTGACTTCAACTGTATATTAGCTGTGCAGTGTCTAGTCCTTCAGCTTGAAGACCGCTGGCCCCCCCACCAGCGCCTTCCTCTGCCCAGCTGCTGCCACAGCCTCACACCAGCACACACACAGCCATCTGACTCTGCCACAGGGCCCTTACTGACTGCCACAGACTGAGAGGGCAACAGGTGTCATCAACAGAGAGGGAGGCTGCAGGACAAGCCGTACTCAATGACAGTGCTTAGTGCTCGGATCCTGATCCTTCATGGGTTGTCCTCCTCACTGCCACATTTCCTCCAAAAGTTCTGGACCAGAGCTGGTCAAATCAGAGCAAGACAATTGGATTATGTTCCAGAATCAAAAGGAACTGTTCTAGAACAGGAGTTTTGCTCTGGAACCTTTTTGAGCCCATGTTCTAGAACACAACATGTATTATATAAAATGTTCTATGTTCTAGAACAGGACACATTGTGGAACAGGTGGAGACTACGTTCCAGAACAGGACACATTCTCAAGCAGGAACATCTCACGTTCTAGAACATGGGGATGCTGTTTCCTAGAACAGCAGCTGATGTTCTTGGACCCTGAGAGGGTCTGCTCAGGGGGTTCTGTCGCTCTCCAGTTCATACCGCTCCGCTCAATCTGTGCTCAAACAGCACTGCAGACATGGCAACATCCATCACCAAGTCACATTGGTTACACAACGCCATAGGAACACCCTTGCCAAGGCAACCCATGTCATGGTAACTGCCCGATCGCCATGCTGAGCAGCACCGGGAGCGTTTACACACAACAACGGCTGTTCCTCCCGCCAACATGCACCTGGTGTTTGAGGCATATGAGGAATATGCACCTGGAACATGCACCTGGTGTTTGAGGCAGAGGCAGCACTGGTATGCTTCTACTACTATGCTAATACCTTGTTAGCACTGTGCTGGTATGGTTCTAGTACAATGACACCAGTACATCCCCTGACAGCCATGTTCCCCTCTGTGGCCCGGCCCAATGACAGCCCTCTACTTGGCCGTACACCCAAACTAACAATCATGGTAAAAAATGAAGAGGAGGGATCGATATGTCTATCAGTCTGCACAGAGCATTATTTTTCAATGTCTTTGCTATATACAGTCCTGGGATATTTTTCTGTAAAAAGTTGTTTGCCACATATATAATATGCCTCGCTATAAGTGCAGTCTGACTAGAATGTATTTTTCAAACGAGACAAAAAGGGCAAACTGTTTACAAGGATAAGATTTTAGTATGTACAATTATACTTAAT
Source organism: Oncorhynchus mykiss (assembly GCF_057628025.1). NCBI lineage: Eukaryota > Metazoa > Chordata > Actinopteri > Salmoniformes > Salmonidae > Oncorhynchus > Oncorhynchus mykiss. The sequence goes on from NC_143047.1 coordinate 33,474,816, forward strand.
ATGAGGATACGTTTGAATTTGACATTTTGGTATAATTGTAAAAGAAAAATAAATTGTGTGTGTGAATGTGTATATATATATATATATATATATATATATGTATGTATGTATGTATGTATGTATGTATGTATGTATGTATGTATGTATGTATGTATGTATGTATGTATGTATGTATGTATGTATGT